>NW_016190947.1:3512-3664 GCF_001687245.7 Rhagoletis zephyria | reverse complement strand
CGACCTAAAACTTGTGTTTTCGTCCATATAAAATCTGTTAAACGAAAACTAGTTTTCGCTGAAAACTCACTTTCCACTCATTCCAATCGGTGTCTTCACTAGTTTTTTTCGATTATTTATCGAAGTAGAAGTCATATTTTATCATCTTTAAT
>NW_016190947.1:0-3337 GCF_001687245.7 Rhagoletis zephyria | reverse complement strand
AACACCATTCACTTTTCCTCAAAAGCACCAAGTAAATGCAGGCAACATGTAAACACAATACAGCTGTGATATGCACTTTGACACTTTATCCATTTTTACTCGGAGAAAATTTCGGGCTGTTTCGGGCAGGAAGAAGAATACACTTACGATCGAATACGCTCGAATTTTCGCTCTCTATTACCCATTTTGTTGAGTACAGGCATGATTTCTGGGCTATTTTGGGCACACGCGGGATCTCGCATTGCGTACGGGAAAGAAACTACTTAAATATAATTAATCGATTATCGATTCACAACAACAAAGTCATCAGCAGATTTTTGCGAAAAGTTACCTTGCCATACTTATTTACTACTTAACAAGAATTTTAGCAAAATGTTGCTGATTTTGGTTAAATAAATCATTTATTTCAAAGAAATTTTTATTTATTATTTGTGTAAATTTCTGGAAACCGATTGAAACCTGTGATTGAAATGGTTTCGGTATCGTTCCTTTTCAGGTCAAAATGACGGTTACGGTATCGGTTTCGGCTTTGAAAAACGAAACGTTTTTAAACGGTTACGGTTTCGGTTTGGGTTTCGGTTTCATTCCTTGGTTTTGACGCTTGCACAATTGTAGTTGCCTACTTGTGTGAATCATGTAGTTTAAGAAATGCTCAAATCGACTTTTGCGACTTTTTTCTGTATCCAAACGGATCGGTGTCCTTTACTGTTACGAAAGTGTAAATTTGAGGTAATTGAGAAACTTATTTATTTGGAAGGTATTAAAAAAGTGAATGACTTATCAATCCGCCCTCGTATAAATCACTGAAGAAATAAATTAAAACGCATTACGAATTAATTCCTCAATACACACATACATCCATGCATACATTAAATATTATTTTTCATTAAATCAAATTTAAAGGTTATTGCAGGGCTTTTGTAGGCAGACAGATCAAAGAGTTATGAATGCCAGGAAATGAGTATTCGCCATTTAATGGTGTCAACTGAGTGAAAATGGCTTAAATATTAATTACAAAAGGTACAACAGCAACACGGTCACCATCATACATGCATTGATTTTTATAATTTTTATTAATTGTTTGCTTGTTTTATTTTCCTCATTAAGCTTTATGTCATGCGATATCGCAATATTGAGCGGTGTTACATACATATGTATGTATGTACATATAAAGTACGTAAATAACTTGAAATAAAAAATGGCGAATACTTAAATGATGGATATGTATACATAAAAAAAAAAATGTATGTATAAAGGGTGCTTGTTTTAGAGGTGTAGAATTTTAAGTTGGTATGAAATAATAAGCCTTATCTCGGCAACTGTTCGCACACTAATGTCTTCCACGGCGTTCAAAGTTTTCGGTTTGTTAGCTTAAACCAATAAATTGACGTTACCGCAGCGAAAATAATCTATCTCATTTCGTTCACCAAATGTTTTTTTTTCGGTATGTCGATTGTGTTACTAAAGCAGGACCGTATATACAATTGGAGGCACTCCACAGGGGGCAGTGCTATCACCGTTGTCATGGATAGTGGTCCTAACGATGCATTTCAATTCCCTCATCGTACTAGATGTCGGGTTTCTTAAATCGACTCTGGTTGCAATTGCATTCCGATTGCGAATACAATTTTTTTCAGCCGAGTACAGTTCGAATCATTGGAATTATTAACTAAATTCATTATATCCACAAGTATTTACTTCCTTTTTTCATAAAAAATCGCTCGTGTTTATAAATTTTTAACCGACTTCTAAAAAAGGAGGAGGTTATCAGTTCGTCTGAATATTTTTTTAATTTTTTTTTTTTATGTATATTGCCGCATAACTTTTATGTATGTTACGTCAACCGATTTGCATCGGAAAGGTAGTGTCTCAAAGGTGGTCCCATACTAATCTGGTTAAGATCCGATCAGTCGATCGTGAGAGGTATATATATATATTTTTTTTTTTTTATGAGAATTGAATTTTTCCAGCAAGAATTTGCAACTTCTCTCCAGGGCAACTGTCACTTTGCGCTCTCAGTTTTTGAGTGATGAATAATTTTTTGATCTGCACGAACACGATTTGGGCAAAAATCATGATAATTCGTACAAATTCGTAAACATTTTTTTGCTCGACGAACAGAACTAGTGCTTGAGTAATCGCTAGGCAATCTGAGAAGATTTTCACCTACCTTCTCGCGGATGCATTCTCTTTGATTACTGCACTTACTGCTAATAGCGTTGTCAGATTTATCCAATTTGTGACCGCATAATTCTTATCGGAAAGTAAAGACTCTGCAAAAACACCCTTTAATACCAAAAAAATAAAAAAGCAACTGATAAGATATGCTTTCGCTCGCTTATCTTTCGTAATAATGCTAATGTTATCTTTAGTTTTTTCATACTTTTATTTTTCGCTTGCTTTCAGCTAAGCCGCGCGCAGCTTTGAATGTCACATGTCTGACCTATGTACGTACGCGCCACTTCATCGCTTCGGCCTCGTCTCTTTCACAATTGCTTCTTTATGCTCTGCTATGATTTTCTGTTGTTTTTTTCTGCATCACACTTTCGCGGTTAATTGTTAGCTTTTGTGTGGGCGGCCGGCCAACCTGCTGCAACAACAGCTGCCGATTATCCCAATTGCGATTGCAATCGCCGCCGCCTGAGCAGCGCGACAACTACTCGTAAATACTTACTCGTCAATGTCGACTTGGCGAATAGATTAGCCGATGATTTAGTGCACTTCAATGTCATAAAACGCGCTATTATTAATTAAAACATTGTTTTGCGAAAAATAAAAGCTAACTGACAGTAAAAATAGCTTGTTGCGTGGGTGATGGATAAAACGGTTGTGATAAAAGAGTGATGAGCAATGAGTGCAGCAGTACTGCAATTAATGGCGCTGGTAAATTAGTAAATTATTTGCCGCCGCCGTGCTGCTACATATATGTATCTAGTGTGTTCCTTCGTTCATGAATGCTTATCCATCCGCTTGTCTGCTGGCGGCACAATTTTGCATTTCAATTAAATTTGTTGCCGCCTCCTCCTCGCTTTTTAGCGCGACAGGCAATGTCACATACACGCTGTTGCTTTTTCAGCCTAAAGCTTTGGTGGTTACCTTCGCTTGTATATACAGCGCGGTAGTTAATGCTGCTGTTTATATTTACGCCAGTTCTGCTGTATTCATTGTTTATATATTTTTTTTTAACAGTTGCTGCTCATCTCAGTTTGTTGGAACATCTATGTAAGTGCTGAAATTAATTAAAATTCTGTCAAGGCTTTCTGCATTTATTTTTGTTTTGTTTAATTATGTAGTAAATGTTGGTTTCTCTCGGTTTGTGGGTAGGGTACTTACATAT
>NW_016190946.1:0-3664 GCF_001687245.7 Rhagoletis zephyria | reverse complement strand
CTTGAGCTTCTTTGTGCCACCCCTGGAGCGGCGGGTCATCGCTAGCGGACCGATGCTTTTCGGCGCATAGGCGGCATCGCTTTTGTCCTTCTTCTTTCGCTTTCGACAGCAGCAAAACCAAATGAGGAGCAGGAGGAGCAGGAGGAGAATGAGGAGGATCATGGTGATAAGCGCCCACTTGAAGTAGTCCGGGTGGCAGATGAAGAAGCTGTCGTAGCGCTTCTTCTTCAGCGGATTCAGCTTCTTCGGTGTGCTGAAGGCCGCCTTGTTGAAGGTGTAGACGTAGACGGAGCCGAAGAGGTACACCTGGTCGCCGTCGATGAAGCCCTTCAGCACCTTCTGCCACTCGACCTTGGTGCACTCGGAGGTCTTGTCGCCGGTGATGAAGATCTGCCCGTCGGCGGTGCTGCACAGTTGGTGCCACTCACCCTTCTCGCGGATGCCCATCGCCTCGGAGATCTTGTCGCCCTTGATCTGGTACTCGCACANATGCCCATCGCCTCGGAGATTTTGTCGCCCTTGATCTGGTACTCGCACACCTCCAGACTGCCGTCTTCCGCCTGGTGCAGCGCGTACAGCTGCATGCGCTCCGTCGCCGAGATCAGCACCTGGTAGCGCTCGTAGCGGAAGTCCCAGCCGGGCAGCACCTTGTCGTGCGTCAGGTCGTAGAAGACGCCCTTGTCGCCCTCGTTCGTCTTGATCCAGGTGGTGATGGCGAGGTACTCCGCCTCGCTGTCCCGCACCGTGAAGGAGTTGAAAACCTTGCCGGTGATCTTCTGGAACATCTCGTTCTCCCACAGCGTCGGCCACTTCTCCTTGATCTTCATCGCCCTCGAGTTGATGTACATCTCTCCGTTGCGCATCGCATCGGCGGGCAGGTCGAAGACGTAGAAGTCATCGGTGACGAGCAGCAGCGAGCGGGAGAGCAGGCCTACGCAGAGGACGTTCATCTCATTGTGGTCGCTGCCCTCAGCCAGCGAGTGACAGGAGTTCTGAACAGAGAGTGCCGGTGAAAGTTACCCGCTTCTTTGAATAAGATCCTCCCTAGCCTCACTTACCTCTCCACCGCCATCGTCATCGTGTTTAGGTTTCTTCTTGTGATCACCGTCATCATCATCGTGATCATCTTTAAGTTTGGTACTTGCTCCAAACACCCCCAGAAAAGTGGCGGCCAAAATCACCAATGTTACAGCAAAGAGCAGCTTCATGCTTTAAAAAACGCGTTGAAAAATATTGACTGAAGCGAGAGCTGAGTATGTTTACCAAAACAAGTTTAAAAATTGTTGTACCCAAAAAGTTCGAAAAGTTTCAATCAAGGTAAAACATTTATTGAATGATTTAGATCTAAGAATAATATATAATAAAATCAAAATAGCTGTCAAATCGGAAATTAGTTTCCTGTGTAGGAAGATTCTACTTTGGAAAGAAAAAATTGCTGCCTCGGATCAAAGAAAATGAAGGAAAAATGGAAATAGAGTGAAACGAAAATCAACCGGTGTGGTGCTGCCTCTGCCACTAGTTCTGGAATAGGGTGCGCGTAAAGTGCATGTAATCATAGCCCTCTTTGCCCGTCTTTGGGTCGGTCACCTTCTGCATGCGACTCATGCAGTAGTCGGCCATTTCGCGAGAAAGATTCTGTTGGCAGAAAGAAAATAATTACGGTCAGTTTTGAAAGAACAACCGCACAAGGGAATCTCAATGGTCCTTACCGAGTACAGGTCCTCTGCAGTGACGTATGGCCGACCCTCGGAGGCGATCGCCCGGAAGGNCGAGTACAGGTCCTCTGCAGTGACGTATGGCCGACCCTCGGAGGCGATCGCCCGGAAGGCGTTCTCAATCTCCTCGCTGGTGCTGACGTTCTCCGTCTCGCGTGAAATCATGAAGGCCATGTACTCCTGCAGGGAGATGTAGCCGTCGCGGTTCGGATCGACCACGTCGAGAATCTCCTCAAACTGCGGATCGGGCTCACCCGCCTGCACAATCTCCAGGTCGTAGCCGAGGGCGCGCAGGCAGCTCTTGAAGTCAGTGTGCGACAGGCGACCTGACTTCTCCCGGTCAAAGTGCTTGAACATCATGCTGAACTCCTTCAGGGCGTCCTCGGAGACGCCCGAGTGGTTGCGCGCCTGGATCTGCTGCTCCAGGTTGTGCTGCATGCGCATGCCCAGCTGGTCCAGCTGGTCCCACTGCTGCGCCAGGCCGACGGTGGTGTGCTCGGTGTAGCGGTTGTCCAGAATGAGGTGCTCCTCGAGAACGGCGCCCAGGTCCTCGATTCGCTTCAGCTCGGTGCGCTTGATGCGCACCTCGTGCGCCTTGCCACGAGTGGCCTCCAGCTGCGCCTCCAGCGAATCGGAGCCCTCCACCATCGAGCTGCCATCGAGGAGCCACATTCTAAAAGAAAGGAGAAACAATTGTGTAAATGAAAACACTCTAGTGATAAGTTCAAACACTGCAACACTCACCTCGCCTCGTTGATCCACTGGTGGAACTCATTGGCAAAGGCGGCAAACTGTCGGCGCAGCTTGTCGTTCTCCTCCTGGCGCTGGTACTCCTTCGCCAGCTCTGCGTCCCGCTCTGCGATGATCTTCTGCAGGTTCATCCAGGTGTCGCGCAGGGCGTCCATGGTGAACCAGGTGTAGGGATTGGCGCCCACATTGAAGCTGCGAATGCGCGCGTCCAGCTCGGCCAGCGCCTCAAAGTCGCGCTGCGCCGAGACGAGGTTCTCCTGAAACTGCAGGTGAGCCTCGCGAAGAGCTCGAATCTCCTCGATGGAGTTGCAGCGCACCGGGTCGGTAAGATCTTCCTCGGCGTTTTCGAACCATGAGTTGAACTGCGAGGCCTTCTTCGCAAAGGTGAGGAAGAGCTCCTCAATCTGCTTGAACTGCTCCTGGAACTTCAGCAGGCGCATCTTTCGCGCTTCGCTGGCGCCGCGCAGGTTGTGCCAGCGGCCCTGCAGCTCATTGTAGCGCTTCATGATGTTCGCCGTCTGCTGGTGCTTCGCCGCCACCAGCTTGTCCTTCAGCTCGGTGATCGTCTGAATGCCCTCCAGCTCAAAGGCGCCCAGGCCCGAGTCGAAGGTCTCGTGCTTGGTGAGCAGCGTCGACACCGAGGAGAGGTCGCGACCGTAGTCCTCATTGCGAACGTGCATCTCCTTGTCCTCGATCCAGCTCTCCACCACGTCTGACTTCCACATGAACTCGAGGAAGGCGTGGTTGTCCTCGAGGCGCTGTTTGTGCCGCCGGGCCGCCTCCTCCAGCATGTCCAGGCGGTCCTTCAGCTGCATCTGCCGCTGGTAGATGCTCTCCGCGTTGTGGTTCTTCTCGCTGATCAGCCCGTCGCCGGCGAGGATGATCTCCGCGCAGCGCTCCCGGTGCAGCGCAAAGTCATTCTCAAAGGCCTCGTGCTTCTTGCGAATGCCCTGCACCGAGGCCATGCTGTCGCCGAAGTCGTCAATGGAGAGCAGTTGCTGCTTCTCGCTGATCCACGCCTCCTCCTCCTCGACGCGCACCAGAAACTGCTGGTAGGACATGGACTGCTCAATCTTGCTCTCGCGAACCGCCGTCATGTCCTTCAGCTCCTGCCAGCTCTGCTCGAGGGCGTTCAGCCGGGTCTCAATCTCCGGCACGCCCAGATTCGACTCGAGCATCAGCTTCTGGCCGGCCTCCTG
>NW_016190945.1:0-3664 GCF_001687245.7 Rhagoletis zephyria | reverse complement strand
TAAAAATGCCGACGGCAAATGCGACAGTAGCGCGCAAATGGACGGACGTGCTACGGCAGAAGCAGCAGCAACAGTAGCCGAAATACTCACTTGGGATCTCTTAAGCTCCAATGCTCCAGCACTCACTTACTCCTATCCGCACTTGTGATAAATATTTTTTATTTTTTGGTTTTTGGAGCAGCGGAGTGTAGTTAAAATATTTTGTGATATAGTGTTAAGTTTAAATGCATGACCAATTAGTGTTCTACGCCAATGAAAATAGTGAAACAAACAGTAGCGAGCGAAGAAGTTTGAAACAAAAAAACAAAAAGCCACTTGGGCAGGCAACAAGGATATCGTTGTTGTGATGCCGTTGCTCCAACTCGCCCGCCGGGGGCGTTTACAATTAGAGCGTTAGAACTCAAATGTACCTACTTTCCACACACACACACACAGGTATTTGCACGAATTGTACTCACGCCAGGACATTTGACCTAGCACACACACACACNTAAGTTGTTGGCAAACGCAAAATAAGAAAAAAAAAACTAAAGCAAACAAACAAAATTAACTAACGAATTTCATGCGAATAGTAAAAGAAACGAAAATAAAACTTAAAATATATTTTTCCAAAATCATAAAAATTAAACTAAATTTTTATTTTTCAATAGCTATTTAAAACTACACTAGGAAAAGGTTATAGTTACGCCAACGAAATATGTTTCTCTCAATTGCAATATTATTTGGTTATATGTAGTTTCCAAATATTTTGTTGCGAGAAATATATTTAGTCGACTCTTTTCTCAGTGTAAGGTGAAGAAATGGGATCGTGAATGTAAATTAGTGGAAACAATTTAAAGCAAGCTGTTGGAAAAAAATATATGGATAGATTGGAAATTGGTGGCTGGATCTGCAATATTATATATTTTAAGACTTATATTAGATAGTCCCCGTAAAGATGTTAACTCATATGCTCCTAGTATGGTATTTATGGTCCTCATTAGAACTGGACATCTGCAAGGAAGTCGCTACAAGTCATGCAACGTCAGTTCGGGGTTTTCTTAATAATTTGTGTGTTCTTTTAGAAACATTAGTTTGGATATATGGCAACCTGCCGCTATGCGCATCCTTTGCTTCGATTTCTGAAGATTGAGGAGAAAGATATCTATATACATATTAATGAAATGGGGGTGAATTTGATCCCCCATCGAAAGCAATGTGGAACTTTCCCGGGTTAACTCGTCTGCAGTTTTGTATCCAGGGACCCAAACTAAATCAGATCGAGCTGACTACTTACTGAGTTTAAAAGAGTCTTACACTCCTTGAATAGTTCCGACCTTGTTCTAAGATATGCCAAGGCCTTAGTTGCCGCCTGGCTATCTGAGAAAATAGCTTCGCGCTCGCCGTCACGCAAACCACTACGTTCTAGACGGAAGCCTTCAGCTGTAGCGTATATTTCTGCCTGGAAAATACTCCCAAAATCGGTCAGATGAATTGTTCTTCTTAATCCCAGGGATTCGGATTAAACGACTGCTCGACCTCCGCAGAGATATCCAGTCCGCCGTCCCAGTCGGCCTCGACAAAATAATGACCTCAAAAGGCCTGTGAAACTCTGTGAATCGGTAGCCACTCTCTACCCATTTTCATATATCCAGTTTTCTGAATCTTAGCCGATAGTGAAATAAAAATGTCTCTTATGTTACATTTTATTCATAGCCCCGTAGACTCCTTGCAGAAAGGAAGAGGATTTTATTGATGAACATTGGCAGAGCTACATCAAGATATAGCAGCAATTAAAAGTCGTTTTGGCGATAAAATGTCTTCTCATATGTTAGCAAGTTTGTGCTAGTCTCTATATCGTGCAAGAACGCCAAACAAAACAGATTCACTTTTCATGCAAATAGTGGTGTAAAATAAAATGCATTTACAGTATATTTTGCTTAGCTGCCCATCCTTCTTTGCACGAAAAACTTGTGCGCTTAGCCGAAAAAGCACTTAAGCGAATTTTCTTTACTACTTCAATGAGGAAGGAGGAGCACTTACTACGTAGAAATTACCGAAAGCGAAATTTTTTCCGTTGATAACCATTTTCGTTGTTCTGCGAGATGAATAAATTAAATTAAAGCTGGTAAAATTAGGGTAAGTGTAGAGACAGTGTAGGTAAACGTAATACTTTCTTTGATAATTGATTACAGTTGCAAATTTTTAAGTCAGGTATCGCTAATGTACAGGTATGCCGCTGATGCGCATTTCGGGGTAGGTATCTTAAATGCCCACTTAAGCATAAAGGCAGCAAAGCAAAATATACTGTACATCAATACTTTAATAAAAGTGATTTTTTAAACAGCACTAACTCACGTAATCTAACTTTTTTTAATTTGTACATTTAAAAACGTTACAGGATTACATTTGTGTTGGTGTAAGTGCGTATTACAAAGTCATATTACACTAGCGTGCCCGGCTTGCATCGCTTCGCCGATAAAGAAATATTTTTATATATCGTCGTTTAAAGTACAACACCGCGTATCAACAAAATGCAATACCGCGTATGTGAGGTTGTATAAATTATTTTCTAGAGAGTAAAAACACTCATATTTCAAAATGGTTCTCTTTTTTATAAAGAAATCGCATTTCTGGCTAGTATATTTCAGGACGAATGGATAAGGATTTAGCCAAGAGCTTGTGTGAGCAAATCCAATTTTTGGCAGCCAATATCAGTTACGCGGTTTTGCAGACTGACGATACGCGGTTTTGTACTTTAAACGACGATATCTAAGTATATTAAACAGGTGTTCTACTCCAGTGATTTTGTGTACACAAAATATTTTTTTGTTTTTTCGCCTTGTTTAAAAATAAATATTTCAATCGAACTCGCTATGCACTTTTTTACAGCAAGTCTAGTCCCATTGTATAATCGAGGAGGATTTACATTTCGAAGAAGAACTATGGGCGCACCAATTTTGAGTGCCAATACATATGTACGTATGGCTGCATCTTACGGAGATCTAAGGGATTCAAGAATTCAATCAGATAGTTAGCAATCTCGTCTACATTCATTACCCTGTCCAATGATTTTAAAATTGTCATTGCTTTTTGGGGCTAAAAAAAACTGGAGAGACGTTTATAACCCTGGTTTAAGGTTTGGACCATTTGGTACAATATTTTTAGTATATCGTTTCATTTCTTGTGAAATAAAAAAGTTATTAGTGTTTCATACTACCTTCGCGTTCAGATATGTACTTTCTTTCTACACTAATATCTTTAAAAATCACGATGGAAATAAGAAAATTATGTTACTGAGGTCCATGGAAATTTGGTACTTAGCATTTATTATCGACATCATCCCTAACAAAAATCGCAAAGTCTGTTCTGCCCTTTTCCAAGTTGGATAAGGAAGCAAAGCGAATGGGTCTGATGGTAAACGAGGACAAGACGAAGTATCTCCTGTCATCAAAGAAACAGTAAGCGCATTCACGCCTTCGTATCCACGTTACTGTTGACAGATTCCATGTAGGCTTTACGTGATTACCTNATTAATTTTTGCATTAATCACTGCCCTGAACTGCAAGCACTTCAGTACCAATTGGCAGTATGTGGTGGACACACTTACCACCTTGGTAGGGCCAAGGCCTACCTAAACCTTTGACGTTCTCTGGATCACGACATCCGGTTGCAATGCAACTCC
>NW_016190944.1:0-3665 GCF_001687245.7 Rhagoletis zephyria | reverse complement strand
TTATGTTTATACAAATTTGTAACAGAGCAATCTTAAACCTCTGACCTTATATTAGTCATAATGATTATTTTATTGCGAAACTTTATTGATTAGATTGTGAGTGAACTTAAAATGATCCAGCACATAACGTATAGCTGACTTGCTTTTAATTCTTCGAAAGAAAGTAGTAACTAAACTGTAGTTAGAGGTGCATATTACTCTACTCAGTAGGACCTGGGTTCAATCCCGTCATCTAAATTAAAAATGCTTTTTCTAACAGCGGTCAATCCTCGGCAGGAAATGGCAAACCTCCGAGTATATTTCTGCCATGAAAAAGCTTCTTATAAAACCATTTGCCGTTAGGAGGCGGCATAAAATTGTACGTTCCTTCATTTGTGTACCAATCTCAAGACGTACATTTAAAATTTTAGGAGCAGCTCGGCCAAACGCTTAGCAAAAGTGTAAGCGGCAAAATATTTTTATTATTATTGTATATGTGTAACTCATGATTTTTAATAAAACCATGTAGTTAGTTTTAATGTTTGCATTTATAAATAAACATGTCGCTCACTGCAATACTGTCATAACTCAAAAACCAAAAACTCGAGAAAAACAGCTTTAAGTGTTGAATTTACATATGAGCCGTTCAGTGCACAAATTGATTAAATCCATCAACAAAAAGTTGGGAGATGCGATCAAATAATGTACTTTATTTTTTAAAATTCCATTTATATTATGCATAAATTCAAATAAATAATTTGTTATAAATACATATTATGTACTATTGCATATTATATAAAGTAAAGGTAGTGGTCATTTCGCATACTTAACCGTTTTTTGAATTATTTTGGATTAGGACTCTATTGCAGTAAATGAGCGATATGTTATGTAAAGAATTATGCACGAGGGGTTCAGTTCTGCGGGTCTAAGTATTTATTATCTTCTCCAACATCTGGTTGAACAAATCAAAAGAAAGGAAGTCACCTTGTCTGAAACCTCGTTTGGTATCAAACGACTCGGTGAAGGCGTTCCCAATTCTGACGCAGCTGGTGGTATTGCACAATATGATTTTCGTGGCGATACCAAATTCAGATATCGCGGCATGAAGACAACTTCTTTTCGTGCTCTCGAAAGCGGCTTTGAAATCGACACCTAGTCTATGGTGGATTTGTCATGTCTAAAGCCACACTGATATGGTCCAATCAGTTGGGCGAAGTTTTAATCTTTTCTAAAACCCGTTCTATTTTTAAATATTTTAATTCCCTTCCATACTGTAACTAATCGGTTATTGCTTCCAATTAGCAACACAAACACATTTCCCATTTTCCCAATGCATCGCAAATTGCCTACCTTCAATTACAACAATCGCGTATACCCAAGCCCTTTTTTCCTACTACCCAGTCCCTCACATCAGCCCACACTTAATATCCGCTGAAAATGTCGCATGTGACATTTGACTAAAGACAAGACCACCAAAACATAAAAAAGCCACTGAAACTGCCAAAAGCAAAACCTGATCGCCGTTGAATGACTGACGCCGCCAATGCTGCACTTGCTGCCGCCGCCGCCATAGTAAACGCATTGCATTCGCGGTCGGTTGGGCCAGTTTTGTGCTTACACAACAAGTACACACCTACGAACATATATGTAAGTACATATGTGTGTATATATGTATGCATGTATGTATTTGTTGTAAGTATGTGGGCATTTGAACATTTCATTTGTGCCCCAATCGTGAGTTGCATATGACAATTGTTCGCTTGTTTCCCATATTTGCAACATTTAACGAGTTGTGAGGCAGACGTTATAAGCAACAAGAACGAACAGAAACAACAACAGAAACCTCTCATCAGCCGTTACCATTACCCATGATTATGACAACATTTCATTATGCTTTTGGCCTAACTGAGTCTGGCATTTTGCTATTAATATCATCGACTTTGTCAGGGTGACATGTAACAGGCATCGATGGTGGAAGTGCGGTGGGAGGCACTGATGGCGCATGGCATCAATGTAATAGGCGCTTGCGTCCGTTGTTTGCTTAGAGCTCTGCCGCCCCACTCAAAAGTGGTTGCCTCTTTTCTACTTCCCTGCTTTGCGTTTGTTGTTGTTTATTATATATGCATGTTGTTTATTTTGATGTTAAATGATGCGTTGACAATTGCGGAATTCACTCGTGAAGTTCATTTGATTGGTAAGCTTTTCCTATTCGATTTCCATAACCGTGACCGTGAATGAGTTGTTTGTTTCTGCTTAATGGTCATCTGGCTTGTGGCGAACGAGTTACTTACGTCGAACCAAATTTTTTAGGCAGCAAATATTTCGAGTATAAAATTATTTTTATTAATTTTAACTAAAAACTCAGCTAGTGTAGACTTAATTTAACTTAATGTAATAAGCCGTCAATGATTACTTGTCACGTTAAGTTTACGTTAGAAGAGAAAGAATTTTGTTTATGTCCATTTCTTTTTTAGCTCTTTGACGGGTCGCCGTCTTTAATGCAATCCTGATTCTCTCACCGCTCTCAATTTCCTTAAGGCCGTAACTTAAGAATCTAAAATCTAACTTACTCCCGACTCAGTTCCTCATACAACAGGTTGACCAAAATATAATCAGCGTAAAATTGTTCGAAATTGTTGTTGTTTGAGATAGAAAATGAGAATGTGTGCGTGAGTTTGAGTTTTGACTTTTTTAATTACATTGCTGGCAAACAACCATTGGCGGATACAGGGGAGGGGCGATGGGGGCGATCGCCCCCATCCAGAGCAAAAGTAAAATTTCGGTCAAAATATATTTTACCTCAAATGAGAAATTTAAAAACCA
Organism: Rhagoletis zephyria; assembly: GCF_001687245.7. Taxonomy (NCBI): domain Eukaryota; kingdom Metazoa; phylum Arthropoda; class Insecta; order Diptera; family Tephritidae; genus Rhagoletis; species Rhagoletis zephyria. The sequence continues at coordinate 863 of NW_016190944.1, read as the reverse complement.
ATTTAAGATTTATTTTTTATATTTTTTAAAAATTAGTTCTTCTTTTAGAAAATTATAGTTTAATCTTAAACCAAAACCCTATAAACCCAAGCCTGAATCTTTGTGCAACATTTGAAAAGAAACAACAAACTTTCCGAAAAATTTCGAACTTTAAAATGCGATTTTTTAGGTACATTTTGATTATGCAGTCTTGTAGCCCATTTAATTTTATTGCAAGTTTAAAGTAACTGGGACTTACCGTAGATTTTTGGCATTTTATTTTTTGTTGACGATGTCAGTCATTTTCTTTCATACCAAGCATTTTGGACGATTTTTTTTAATATGGAGAAAATGAGCAACGCCTTCAACAAAAAAAAATAATTCTCAAAAAATTAATGGTAAATCCGAATTGAATGGGCTGAAAAACTTCACACTCAAAATATTTCTAAACAATTTGTTTTTTTTTTTGTTTTTTTTGTTATTTTATGGCCTTATAACAATTATATTCAACGATTTTTATTGAACTTGAAACCGTTTTTAATGAAAAACTTTTGTGGAAAAGCAAAAATAGTTTGTGAAAAGGGTAGAAGTGAAAGCTATTTCGAAAATCACCACATTTCCTCATCACACTTCTTTCTGTGGGATTCGATCCAATGACTTCAGCCGACATCGTTGGATCGAATCCCACTGAAAGAAGTTTGATGAGGAAATGTGGTGATTTCCTAAATAGCTATCACTTTTACCTCAAGCTCAAGTCACGGCCTAATCACTATTGCCCCGATGTAGGACAAGATTAAAGGGATGAAAAATAGCAGAATGCCCACTTCTGCTAAAATGCGCACAATCTCATTTTTGATTTGAACTAATTACTTCCATCTAAAATT
>NW_016190942.1:0-3666 GCF_001687245.7 Rhagoletis zephyria | reverse complement strand
AAGAGTCAAATGAGTTAGTTGAATGAGCTGACTCCTGAAAGAGAGTTGGGAGTCAATGAGTCAACTCCTACAAATTTGCTGAGTTACCCACCCTTACTGCAAGCACAAAAATCTGCCTATGCAGCTTCTCAGGAAGGGTTTTTTGAAGGGCATCAAAAGGAAACATGCTGACAGGCCTCCTATGAGAAGCCCTACGAGAAGGCCTTCGTTTGAGAAGCCCTTTTGCAAATGCCAACTGGGCCCAGTTGGCAATAGAAGGGCCTGAAACCCCTTCTAGAAGCACTTCTAGTCCTTCCATTTGCAGACAGGAGCACTTCTACTTCTCNAAGTATGCCTTTACGTGTGTATATCGAGCCCTAACCGCCAAAATAACGTAAGCGACATTTTTTTCAAAATTTTCTTTTTGATGCAGAAATATTCCTAGAGCATCTAGATACATTTCTGCATCAAAAGGAAAAATTAAAAAAAAAAAAATTTCGCTTACGTTATTTTAGCGGTTAGGGCTCGATATGTATATTATTTACATAGCTGCAATTATTATCGTTGAAAGAAAAAGGGAATAATCAGTAAGATTTAGTTTTACAAAACTAAACATACTGCCCGCGTTGAAAGACTTTAGTCTTTTAATAAAGTGTTGTAATACTTTTATCCGCTTATTTTTCCCTATTTAACATTTTAACTTAAGTATTCTTTTCCGTTATTACTTCTCATATTGAGTGGCTTACAATTATGTATTTATGTATGTATGTAATCTTTCAATATTAGGGCAATCGAGCTTTTGAGGTCCAACGATATTTTTTTTGTTAATTTGTACCTTTTAAATTTCGTTCCTTTTTTCTTTCTTTTTATATTCAATAAAGCTTTGTATGTTCACTTTTACATAAGGTTTGTATAGTAACCAATAGTCAGTACAAATTTGTACTGGAACCTGCAAATTTTTACTGGAAAAGCGTATGATAACCCAAAAAATTTGCAAGAGAGCACTGAATCGAGAGCGTAGCAACACGGGAGAGCTGCAAATTCTTGCTAGCGAAATTTCTACTAGCAGAAATTAGCTAGCAAAAGAAGAAGAAGAATAAACGTCAAAAGCCGCCATTTGTTGAATTGGTTCAGCACAAACAAAAGTAAAATGAGTAGAAATCAAAATATTAATGATGTACTGGACTGTATAAGTGCGTGTGTGTAAAGCGAAGCGTTTAAAAATGATTTATAAATAGTAAAATGTTTACAGCAGAATATCAAAACAGTGCAACAGCTGTTCACTTGCAAGTTTTTGCTAGTTTTGTGTTCATTAACTTTTTCTGCTAGTTTTCTGTTCTTCTCAATTTTACGCTCTATTTTGCCTTTACGCTCTCGCTGCAATGTTTTACTGGAGAAGTTACTATACAAACCTATATTTTATTCAGCTCCTATATTTCTAAAAGTATCTGTGTTTATACTTACACATATTTGATAAACTTAATTAATTACATGGATTTAATATGCAATACCTTTTAAATATCTTAATCATGGCAAGGCGGAGGAGTGATGACTGCTGTTTTAGAGATGATTGTAGTATGTGTAATGCTGATCCTGCCGCTGCCATTTTATCGGTTTCGATGAAAATTTCCGATTGCTGCAAACCATGTAGGAATCGCCTCGCTCAAATGAAGTGGCATTCTTCTTAGCTGAACAAAATTAGCTAAACCACCCGTTGGAATTCTTTCTGGCGGCTCCGAATTGAGGTGGTGAACAGTAGTTGTGAATTACACACTGTCCCTTTTGTTTGCCATACTTCTACCAAGTTTAATTGTTTACAACCGAGTGTCATGGTTAGCTTGATTAACTCTGTTGACACTCTCCATTTTAAGTAATGGCATAATATAGGCGTCCATTTGTTTAATAGCGAGTTCAAAACATTAACAATGTAGGCGTTTTATATGTACACGTCTGTCCGCTTTGATGATCAGATGGATTATGATTTTATTGCATGACCAGTGTTATCTGACCGTCATTCTTTTACAAATATTGTTGACTGACCAGGTTTGCCAGACTGTTATAAATAGTTATTCTAATACAATATGTGGATATAATCTACTACAGCTCGGCCAACCTGATCAAGGTGATCGGCCTCGATCACATTATCCGAGTGTTCATATCTAGTGTATGTACAGGCTAATATCGATAGTAATTACTTATGGTCAAGTGTCGCTTTGTTTGGTTTTCCATTTTATCATATTACAGGCTTCGATTACGCCGTCATACGGAATTTGTGTTATTTGCCCATTCTCTGTATCTCTTACTACATAGCGATCGTTTGGAAGCTTTTTGTGAACCACGTAGAGACCTTTGAATTTTGGTAGAAGTTTTTTTGTTGACCTCCACCGTTGTATCAACGTTCTTAATTACCACGAAGTCTCCTAACTCAAAATCATTTACCCTGCTTCTTTTCTGCTCGTTTCGCTATAAGTTGCAGTTTTGAACTCTCTGAATGCATTCTTCTGCGTTGCTTCGTATAGTCTTCAAATCCCTCCCCCCGGTGTCAGCAATGTGCTCGTCCAGGTATTCTGAAAGCTTATCTACAGATTCACCTCTTTGATTTAAACCGTAGAGGGCTTCACTGGGCGTTGTGCCTATCGATCTATTCATTGTATTATTAAGTGCAAATTCGATTTTCCCTAACTGCTTTACCCAATCACTGTGAGCTACCGGCTGGCTTTATTTTGCTAACTTCGGTTCACTCTTTCTGCCTGTCCATTTGCTTGTGGGGAGTGCACTGCCACCTTTACATGAGTTATGTTCTTATCGCACAGATATTGCTTAAATTCTTTGGAAGTGAAACAACTGCCTCTATCTGTAATACATCTGTGTGGACGACTGTAGTATTCAAAATATTTATTTAAAGCCGCTGTTACTTCTTTTGTGCTAGTTGTTAATACCGGGTATAACTTGACATATTTGGTGAATGCATCTATTATCACTAAAATATGTTTTCTTTTTGATTGTAAAGACGGAAGGGGTCCTAAGTGGTCGAGATGGATCGTGTGAAAAGGTTTTGGTTCTTTTGGTATGTTATACAGATTGCTGTTATTAGTTTTCTTAGGAGCTGAATACATTATACATCTTATGCAATTCTTTGTGTGATTGCTAATTTTATCCTTCATGTGAGGNTACTAATATATGTTTTCTTTTTGATTGTAAAGACGGAAGGGGTCCTAAGTGGTCCAGATGGATCGTGTGAAAAGGTTTTGGTTCTTTTGGTATATTATACAGATTCCTGTTATTAGTTTTCTTAGGAGCTGAATACATTATACATCTTATGCAATTCTTTGTGTGATTGCTAATTTTATCCTTCATGTGAGGAAACCAGTAATTCGCTTTTATTTTTTGGTAACATTTCTCTACGCCTTGGTGTCCTAATTGTTCGTGTAATAATCTTATTAATACTTTTTCAAGCTCTTTAGGAACGAATAATAATAAACGACATTTTTGTTTTCTAAGCACTGCACCGTTTTCCATTGCAAAATTTTTCATTTCTTCTTTCTCTATTCGCTTCATTTTACTCTATTATGCGTTCATCCCTGTTCTGCTTAACTTGCAACTGAAAGTCCAAGTCTTCACTATCTATCGCAGCTACAACTTTACCGTAATCAACTTCACTTCTGCTGAGTGCATCTACATGCTGCA
>NW_016190941.1:0-3666 GCF_001687245.7 Rhagoletis zephyria | reverse complement strand
AAATATACAAGTTCTAAATATCGAAACTTTTCTATTCAAATTTGAAATTCGTTCCACAAAAAAAAAATTTAAATTTCACAATAGTTTAAGTGTATATATGTATATCAAAATCAATAGTTAAACTTTTGTCAGTGGTTAACTACGCACTGTGAATTTGGCCCTAAATGACCCTCGAACTTCAACTCGTTCTGGTTTCATAAAACTGACGATTTTTTTTTTTGGAAAACGAAAAAATGTAACTCACCAAGTCGGGGATGCTTTGACTTTTGGTTGTATTACCGACTTCCGGTTTCGCCCTGATTTGGGTTGAAGTGACCGTAGGTCGATCTTTTTGAATTGGACTTACAGCGGTAAATTCGGATTATGCGGACAAAAATACCTCACTTTTGTCGGAAACTCTTTTTTGGAATGGACTTCCGGTTACAATAATGCACTTCCGGTCTATTTAACCCACTTCCTGTCGAAACCGAAAGAATGGTAATGGGGCCAAGAGATAGATTGGTGATTCATAGTTTCGTCCATTTTAGAAGTCCAGGACGAGTTGAAGTTCGAAGGTCATTCAGAGCTAAAACATATTAATTGCAGAAAAAATTTAAAGTATTTAGGTTAAGAACACTAAATAGCTATCAAATGAAAATATTTATGTAGATACATATATATCGCTCATTCAATAGCGTCATAATCCCGAAAATACAAAACTTAAGTTGAGAATGCAGAAATTGTGGCTGTCTCTTCTTCTACCAGTAGCTCACTAGAACAAAATATGTATTCATAATTAATATTTTACGTTTTTCTCAAGTTTGGTTTTCTTGAGTTATAAATGTACGTACATAAATATTTACGAGTATAAGATTAATTTTCTAAATTTAACACCTACACAAGTTATAATACAATCATAGCATTGAAGGTGGTTCTGCATATTTCTCATTCTTTATGTATCAAGTAGCATCCTAATTGCTAATAATCCGTCATTTTACCTAATACGCATATTATATATGTAAGAAGACCTGTGAGCTTAAGAGTAAATCAGAAGAAAACTTTAATCCAATTAGATATGCATTCAGCTCGGAGTGACTTAATCGACTGCAGCAGAAAGAAGCAAAAGTGAATTTAGAGATGAATTTAGGTAGAAAGCATAAGCTGCAGGTTGGCGAACGGCAGGAGTTTAGTTGTGTTGTTGCTGCTCAGTGAAACGAAATGAAAGTTTATTGATTTATGCATTTGTTAGCAAAGTCAAAATTGAAAATTTCAGATTTTTACTGCGACAACGCCGCAATTTTTATTGCTAGGTTTAGGTTTTTTTTTTTATGAAAACTACTTCAACTAAATTATGTTTTTTTGTGAACCACACTTGAGCGGAGCGGAAGTTGCACTTGAACGCTCAGTGGCAATGGGAACTTGTAATGCAGGTACCTGGAGCCACTTGAGCGCTGATTGCGATTTCTGTTTTCACTTCCGAGTTACGACGCCGATGACGTCGCTTTCGTTGCGCATACGCCCCTTCCTCTGCGGCCGGTGTGTCAACTCTTGAGCAACTTTTCTGCTTTGAGCGCGTTGAAAATTTGTACACTGAGGGAAAAATATTAAAATCAAATAGAAACGTAATTGATTTTACTATAAACGTCAACGAAAGTACTGTATATTGGTAAATATTCAATTCAATTACGCGCATATTAAAATGACCGCGTTCATACTGAAAAAGCATCCGTGAAGTGAGTAATCAAGACAAAAACTAAACAGAAAAAATTTAATTTGCATGTTGCCAGCAGTGGAACTCGAACCCGACCATCTCCGGATATCAACGACTTGTGGCAAGCATCTTTGCGCACTCAGCTACACCCAGCCATATAAATTTGCTTTCAAATGTTGAATATCCATCAACATCACAGCACGCGATTTGTACTATGTATGTATGTGTGTGTTGTCACCGCTCTCAGAGCGGCGCTCTGCATGCTTGGTGTGCGTAGCCTGTGCGGAAAATCTCTAGTTTTGAACTGGTGCGCTTCTAGTACATTTATAACCACTACTAGTTCGCGATAAATCTCTTTTGCATGCAAACAACTGGCGAATTTAACACAGCGATGTCATAGGAATTGGAAATTGTCCCCCGCTGCTTTACCATTTCTATAGTTCAGAACCAGTCCTAAATTCGACATATGGGATCTAGTTCGCTTTGCACCCCATTTTCTATAGTTTCGAACCAGTTGTAAACGAAAAAAGTAACAAGATGCTTTCTTTTTGGGTTACCATTGTAGCAATTTTTAACAATTTGCAGAGAAATGTATTTTCAATCTGAAATCAAATTTGTTTGAATGAATGTAAATTAAATTGTGCATTTGAAAACACGTTTACATACCTTTGGCTGTAGCTGAGTTTGCAGAGGTGCTGACTGTTATTGGTTATATTCCAGAAGGTCCCAAAATGTTAAGATGTTAACACAAATATTAGTTTTGTATTACCAAACTATGACAAAGCATCTGCGACGTGCAGACTGAAAGCGTATTTGAACGAAAAACCCGCCCAGCAAATGTCTATTTAAAGTAAACAAGCCCCCCGCTGCATCCCCTTTTCAGTAGTTTCGAACAAGTTTTTCTATAGTTTTGAACCAGTTCTAAATTCGTCATTTTAAATATAAATTCCTAAAATTGTTTTTTTGAAAGTACCACATATCACTGCTTTTGAACTGGTGGCGATCCAGTTACTATCGGACTGGTTCGTTTTTGGCGATAAAGATCTAGTACAGAACTACAAATTTGGTTCACCAGTTCGGGGTTTCCCTACACTTACATATACATATATACTCAGATGTGAACAGTCAAATACGTGCGTAATAAATTTTGTATGTAAATATTATTTTTAAATACGAACATTTTTAAACGATAATCAAATATATAGTATTCATTTTTACTATGCATTATTTCCCTCAGCGTATGTATAGCACACACTTATGTATGTATATACCTCTGCGTGGTTGCATTTACTGCTTTCGCTGCTTCACTTATTATGTACGCATACAGACACACATTTAACTACATACATACATATATATTTACAATAGTTTGCTCTGCGCAAGCAGAAATTCCCAACTTTACGACTTTGCTCGCAAATCAACAGAAAATTCGTTCATTTCTGGTTTTTTATTCGAATATCTTCCTTTTTGTGACTTTGCCAAGTGTCACTTGCTCACAAGCGTGCACATGCAAACTCTCTCCAACACACTCACACATACATACACTTTTATTCTTTGCGCATAAATGTGCGGCTTCCTGCGGGCGTTTGTGTGTCGAGTTGTCGAGTTGTCGAGTAGTCGAAATTACATCGCATTAGGTGGGCGTCATTCTTTTGGAACTAAGCTACGAATAAATGGGTGGAAATTACATAACCTGCCATGTCGTATAAGTGACAAAGTTGTTTCTGAGTAGAGCGTATAGCGAGATAGTGGTATTTTTTGAGTTAAAGTTNACTAAGCTACGAATAAATGGGTGGAAATTACATAACCTGCCATGTCGTATAAGTGACAAAGTTGTTTCTGAGTAGAGCGTATAGCGAGATAGTGGTATTTTTTGAGTTAAAGTTGCAGCGATGCTAACTGTTTTGCTGCAATTTGTTTTTGTTGTAAATAGTTTAAAATTTAAATAGCAACGGTCTGAAATTTAATACATATCT
>NW_016190940.1:0-3666 GCF_001687245.7 Rhagoletis zephyria | reverse complement strand
TTAACCGTTGCATACATACTTACATATATGGAGGAAGAGTTGATTTGGGTGTATGTGAACCACAAAATACTTGCATACACACATATACATATGCACATGAATGCGAGAAATTTAGTTTGGCAAGTATGTATCACAACTTACCGCAAAAAGTTACGTGGGTAGGGAAGAGCTCAGTAAGACATACACATTTAAGTTAAGTTGCTAGACTAGTTGTAGAGTTAAGAGCTAAGTTAAAGGCGCAGTAGTGTGAAGTTTTCAGACAAAAACTTTACTTTGCTCCAGACATTTTGCAAGTAGAAGCAATAAATTAAGTGATATCAATTTGTACGTACTCTTTTGTTTCTAAAATATTACAAAATATCTATCGAGTTTATAAAACCCAAAAATTAGTATACAAAGTTTAGTGTTATTAACTTTATATGGGTGCAATAACTTAAGCCTGAGAGGGACACTTTGTTTGTTATTTTAGAGACTTTCATAGTTTTACGACAAAATTTAAATGTGGCCAATTCGCATCACTGAGCATTCAATATTAATCGTCTGGACGGTTTAAGCCTAGATCAGAAAAACTTCGTCAATTGCCTATTTGCTTCGCGAAGTTGTGCCTGCTGCACTATGTAGATCTGTCAATTGTGCTCCTGAAGCTTTTTCGTTCGTTTTCAACCCATGGGTGCCGAGGCGATAGATTTTTCACCGAAGCAAAGTCTTTTCATCTTTGTTCTACGATATAAAAAAGGACGGACATATTGGAAGATTTGTTATGCTTATTTTTTGTTCGTTGAGAACCTTCCTCATTTACCCATCTATCGCAAAGAAGCACCTGGTGGCCAGAATTATTCTTCACATATTCCAACATAAGATTGAAGAAGTCACACAAAATTGAATCGCACTATTTAAAACCAGTTTGGTCTAGAATTACGCGGTAAGATTCTTTCTTGGGGGTCCTCTGGCGGTGATTTTGTTTTCGTGGCATCTGTTTAACATATATATAATTTATTTTTCAAACACCTATGCTACCATAAATCGAACATCACTATGTACATTCCGTATAAACGCATTGAGGGTATGGTGAATTCGCCGTCAATATCGTTCAATATGGCCGCGCTTGACTTTCTCTTGTACGGCTTCTTAAATACCGATACCCTAAAAGCCACCATAGTTACGGTGACCATATTTATGGGAGCCGAATACGGGACAAAAATAATTTTGCGAATTTTTTCCACAAATGCTAAAAGATCTTAAAACCATTTTAAACGATCCTAGATGTATTAGCCTTAAAACAGCACCACTGTAGTAGCATCACACATGTGTAGGATACGTTTCTCGAGATTTTTACCCCACAACAGTTTTTACAAAAACTTCGTTAAATTTTAGTATAATGAAGTACAAGTTTGAAGTAGCTGGGAGTAATCGTTAATTTTTGGCAAACGTTTTTTTTTTTTTGTTTGGTGCTACGCATTTTTTTTTATACAAAGGAAGTATGTTCGTAAATTTTGTTATAGGGAAGCAAATGAGTAGCACGTCGCACTTTATTGTACTCATTTTCATGAGACNTTATAGGGAAGCAAATGAGTAGCACGTCGCACTTTATTGTACTCATTTTAATGAGATACAAAACTGCAAGCAAATTTTTTCTAAATTTTCTGATTAAAAAGTGCGATATTTTGGTGCAACTTTGCAGAATTAATTTTCATTGTTTTTGCACAAAGTCGGATATTTGGATTTATTTGGTTTTTATTAGGAAAGGGGCTTTACTTTCATAAAAAAATAATAAACAAAAAAAATAGGCAAACTTTGCTAAAGTGTATAGTCCTAATTTATATTTTGGTCACTGTTTGTATTCCTCACTTCGAGTCAAAGGCTTCCAGATTGGAAAATAAAAGCAGATAATGGAGAAAATTACGATCATATACCAATATTATTTAAAACAGGTTCATAGGCATGCCATTTTAATGAGCTGTTAAGGCGTCGAATTAACGAACATCGAATAAGGGACAAATACAGGACATTAAAAGAAATACAGAACATTTAGCGTCCCGTATAAAATTAACTAATTACCAGGACAATTGGTCAAAAAAGAGGACTGTCCCGTATAATACAGGACGGATGGTCACCGTAACCATAGTCCATGCCATCGTTGAAATACAGCCGGATCTATGAAGCAGAGTGATTGAAATTGGAGTATTCGGATCTTTGCAACAATAAGAAACTATGGCGGACATTTAAACGTTGTTATATGCCGTACGTAAGGGCACTCGTGAGCAGTGATCGGACTTCTACCACATTGTGATAGATCTTCCACTTTTTTGAGCATTTACCACATCTACATAGTAAATTTTCTCAATAATGTTATAGGCAATGTTTTTTTCTATTTCGTAGCCAGAAGTGCTAAATCCATTGCCTGTTAATTTTTGCAGGGTCTTATGTCTACGTCCTCCTAGTTTCGCCATTATAGAGTGTTGGATTCAACATGCTTATGATCAATCCACTTATTACATTAGGAATATCTTTTCTTGGCATTACCTTGGGTTTTTCTTCATATGGTGAACTAAATATCAAAGATCTGCTTATACAGTAATGCCTTTTCAATTACCTGTAAGTAGATTTCCCTGACTCATTTGCATGTTGGCCTTCACATAAAGGTTTGGCCTTTAAATATGTATATGATGTAAATAATAGTTTTCTCTCTTTTATCAAATTTCAAAAATGCATCAGAAATGGTAAGTTTCAGCCAAAATAGCAACCATGCTTGTGACTATTTAACAGCCTCCGCATATCATTTTACGCAGTGCTAAGTGCTTTCGTGAGATAATTATATTTAGGTGTGCGGCTTACTTTGTGAGTTCCGCTATTCCATTTTGCCGCTGTTGAAAGTTCACGCTATCAGCAGGCAATAATTTATTTTAAAAGTTGCTTAAAATAATAAGGTGACCACGGAAATGTTAATTTATATGATGCGTACATATATACTTGCACTTTATAGCTTAAAAATGAAAACTTTTCAAATATGTTAACCACTGACCACGGCTCTAACGATTTTGATTGAATTTTGTATACAGATAATGTTTTGCATATTAAGGTTTTCTAAATAGCTTGCCAATATAACTTTTTTTTTTTGCTAGAGAGCAATTGTATATATAAATTTTGAGTACGACCGGTACTTACACATATATAAATTCAAGGCCATATTTATACTTAAATTGCTTAACTTGGACAATTTTTATGCAAATGCATATGGTCTGGTATCAGTTTATTCAAAAATAAATGTGCTTTTAACTAAATACTACATATTTGGCAACTTTCATAGATATTTTTGAAATTAGCGATGGTTAAAATTGAAAAAATTAAGAAAATTAAGGATTTTTTAAACTTTACCCGATTAAAACACCCAACAAGCTAATTCCAACAATACATTCTTTTACATACATTGTCTACAAATTGCCTTTTCAAAAAGTGTTTAACATTTAAAATCAGATGAAAAGTAGTCAAGCTGTTAATAGATATGTGCATCAAGTACGAAAATAAAGTTTTTTTTTTCAAATAAAAATTGTTGTACGTGTACGTGTTGCTATAACCCATGTTTTTCGTTTGGGTGTATTTCGTGTTTTTTTTTTTTGTAGCACCGCATTATTCAAAAACCTCAAAAGCTACATATACACTTGCATC
>NW_016190939.1:2040-3667 GCF_001687245.7 Rhagoletis zephyria | reverse complement strand
TAATCTCCCCCTCTGTTTGCATCTTTTGCTCATTTCTCTCCTTCGCTTTCGCTCCACTCCTCTTCACGCGCCTTCTTCGCCGACGATCTTGCATCCCCACTTGTCGCCTTCTTCTTCATCTTCACTAACATGCTCACACTCACATTTTCTCTCATTTCTCTTGTATTTATAGATTTAGCTCTCGGCTGTGGATGGCAATGGCAGAGTGAGAGATGAGCGGTAGCTTCGTCGCCATCGTCACCACCACCACCGCCATTCATGTCATGTGTTCATCCACCGAGTGTGCATCAAGCGACCACAAGTGCAGCTGGAGCAGCAGCAACAGAAGACATCATCATCAGCAGCAGTACTACCACCACCACTGCCATCCAGAGGACAGGAGGCAGCTGATGAGGAGAAGAAGAACATCCGCCGCCGCAGCCGCCGCCTTTCACTGCTGCCGTTGCTGATACCCACGACTGCTGTGGCCGATTGATTCGAAAGTCATCAGGCGTCAACATCAGTGTTTTTTATCACCGCTGCACAGGATTGCCAACAACGTTGAAGAGCTGAGCTGTGGCCGTCGTCGTCGTCGTACAGCGGCAGCAGCAGCAGTTGCACCAGTGAACGCTGGCCGACTAACGGTCGAAGACTACTACTGCTTCTACCACTAGACACCTAAAGTGGAGCGACAGCAAGTGGCGACAGGCAATCAGTGGTGAAGAGAGTGCAAGTGGTGATCACCAATCACCCACACAAGCCGACACACAGACACGCTGATCTTCTCTTCAACACTGCCATATAACGTGTTTGTCCCTCCTCGTGTCTCTAGTCTCTCGCCCTGGTGTTGTGCTGTTTGAAGCCACCATCGGTGCATCTCTTCTGTCCAGGTCCGATTCCTGGCCTAACCAAAGAAAGCCAAAAACGTAAATACTCACACAACTGATCACCACCCCCACAACCATGGCGTCCTCCTCCTCGAGCAATCGCATGAGCCGCCGCTTCTACCCTCGCATGGACTCGATCAACTTCGCCGACAGCTCCTACTTTGACCACGGCCTCAGCGCTGAGGTGGAGAACAAGTGGGTCTTCGAGGTGGCCTGGGAGGTGGTCAACAAGGGTCAGTGCTCTCTGTTTCGTCTTTGTTTTCTACTTACTAACACACTTTCTATTTCTGTCCGATGTTCACAGTGGGCGGCATCTACACGGTGATTCGCACCAAGGCGGAGACGACCGTCGAGGAGCTGGGCAACCGCTACTTTCTCATCGGCCCACTCAACGAGCAGCTGGTGCGCACTGAGGTGGAAGTGGAGGAGCCCGCAGAGCTCGCCTTCCAAGAGGCCCTCCAAGCCCTCCGCTCTCAGGGCATCAAAGTGGTCTACGGCCACTGGCTCATCGACGGCTACCCCTCCGTCCTCCTCTTCGACATTGGCTCGGCCGCCTACAAGCTGGACGAGTGGAAGGCGGACTTCTGGAACCTGACGAACATCGGCGTCCCAGGCCACGACCGCGAGTCAAACGACGCCCTCATCTTCGGCTACCTAGTCGCCTGGTTCCTCGAGGAGATCTACCGCCGCCTGGAGGAGCACCAGGAGGCGAAGCCGCTCTTTGTGGCGCAGTTTCACGAGTGGCAGGCGGGCATCGGCCT
>NW_016190939.1:0-2007 GCF_001687245.7 Rhagoletis zephyria | reverse complement strand
CGTGGCCACCGTCTTCACCACGCACGCCACCCTCCTCGGGCGGTACCTCTGCGCGGCGAATGTCGACTTTTACAACAACCTCGATAAGGTGAGTGAGGGAATGCTGCTGTTGTTTTGGTTTGTTTACTTTTCTAACACATTTTCTTTTCTTTTCTTTTCACCATTACTTTCAGTTTCACCTGGACAAGGAAGCGGGCGACCGGCAGATCTACCACCGGTACTGCATGGAGCGCGCCGCCGCCCACTCTGCGCACGTCTTCACCACCGTCTCCGACATCACCTCGCTCGAGTCGGAGCACCTGCTGAAGCGGAAGCCCTGTCTGATCACGCCCAATGGCCTCAATGTGAAGAAGTTCAGCGCCCTGCACGAGTTTCAGAATCTGCACGCCACCGCCAAGGAGAAGATTCACCGCTTCGTCCGGGGCCACTTCTACGGCCACTACGACTTTGACCTGGACAAGACGCTCTACTTCTTCATCGCCGGCCGCTACGAGTTCAACAACAAGGGCGCCGATCTGTTTATCGAGTCGCTGGCGCGCCTTAATCACCAGCTAAAGGTAAGGCGATACCCACTGCTGCTGTTGCTGCTGCTGCTGTCACCATCACCAGCATTTGAGTTATCACCTCGGGCGCGCGAGGACGACCTTCAGCAGCACTGTATAGCATTTCGATAACATTTTCCCTCTTTATCAACCCACCAGTCGACCAACAGCGATATCACCGTCATTGCCTTTCTCATCTTCCCGGGGAAGACGAACAACTTCAACGTGGACTCGCTGCGCGGCCAGGCGATTGCCAAGCAGCTGCGCGACACCATCGACGAGGTGCAGGAGAAGATCGGCAAGCGCCTCTACGAGGTCTGTCTGGGGTAAGCAAGCTAAAATGACAGCTTTTTGACAGCTCTGACCGCCTATATTCTCCCTTTACAGCGGCCGCCTGCCCGACCCCAACGACCTGATCAAGCCGGACGACGTGGTGGAGCTGAAGCGGTGCATCTACGCCGCCCAACGGAACACCCTCCCGCCCGTCATCACCCACAACATGCAGGATGACGCCAGCGACCAGGTGCTGCAGCACATTCGCCGGACGCAGCTCTTCAACCAGCGCTCCGACCGCGTCAAGGTCATCTTCCACCCTGAGTTTCTCAGCTCCACCAGTCCCCTCCTGCCGATCAGCTACGACGACTTCGTCCGCGGCTGCCACCTGGGCGTCTTTCCCAGCTACTACGAGCCGTGGGGCTACACGCCGGCGGAGTGCACGGTGATGGGCATTCCCTCCGTCACCACCAACCTCTCCGGCTTTGGGTGCTTCATTGCGGAGCACGTCGCCGACCCGATGTCCTACGGCATCTACATTGTCGACCGCCGCTTTAAGGGGCCCGAGGAGAGCGTCCAGCAGCTGGCGCAGTACATGTTTGACTTTAGCAATCTGAGCCGTCGGCAGCGAATTATTCAGCGCAACCGTACGGAGCGCCTCTCGGATCTGCTCGACTGGCGAAATTTGGGCATTGTAAGTCGGGGGGACATGTTTCACTGTGTTTGACTACTACTGTTTACAATAACATCTTTTTCCCACTTTCACTAGTACTACCGCAAGGCCCGCCAGCTCGCCCTCCACCGACTGCACCCGGAGATTGCCGATGAGGAGGAGGCGGAGTTTTCTGCCAAGTTTCGCTATCCGCGCCCCATTTCGGCGCCGCCCACGCCGTCCGCCTCGCGAGCCACCTCGCCCAGCTCCTCACGCGTCGGCAGCGACGAGGAGGACGAGGACGAGGACGATGACTCGGTCAACTCGGACGTGGAGCGGGACATTCTCTCCGGTTCGGATACTCGTGGCTAGGCTTAGGCTAGTGAGGTACTCCTCCTCCTTCTTTTCCTCTTCCTCTCGTACTTGTGCGCACAGTACTCCCACCAAAGAAGTCTGTAGAAGTGGTAGCTGTTGTTGTTGTCTAATGGTTAAGGTATGTACACCAGCTTTCTGTTCTGTTCTGTTCTGTTCTTTTACCCC
>NW_016190938.1:1503-3667 GCF_001687245.7 Rhagoletis zephyria | reverse complement strand
TTTAATGCTCTCACCCCCCCAGGATTGTTCTACATAAACCAAAAAAAAAATTACCCCTTTTTTATTTTGAAATCAAAAAATATATAGAGGTCGCTCGAAGCGCACAAAGTTTTCCATGTATTTTATATGGGATGAAAACTACTTTTCGTAAAAAAGGTATGCAAATCTTGAAAATCAAAATTTTTCGATCACAAAACTCTGGTTCTCTTCAGGAGAGTTCCAACATTGATATCCAATTGTTTATTTAACCACTTTTTAATACTAAAGATTTTTTATTTATCACCCCATTTCATTTTCTCGCATTTTAGCTACTATGAAAAAATGGTTAAGTAAATAGCTGAATATTATTATTGGGATTATCGTATCTCATGAAGAGAAACAAAGTCTTCCAATCGAAAAATATTGATTTTCAAGAATTCTATACCTATTCTACAAAAAGCTTGTTTTCCCCGATATAAAATGCATGAGAGTTTTGAGCAACCTCTAAAAAATTTTCCATTCAAAATAAAAAAATAGGGGTATATTTTTTTCGGTAAAAAACCATCCTAGGAAGTGAGAGCATAAAAATTCCGTCTTTACTCTTTCGCATATATTTTTGGACCACTCTAGTGTAAATGCATACTATGTATAATGATGAATAGAGTATTTTTCTCTTGATAGATTTCCACTTTCGTTTAGCATACATATGCACGGACGAAATGCATGTATGTAAACTTGTAAATATTACAGTTTCAGGTTCGCAATTTTTGCTATTTCCTGTTAACGAAAAAAGCATTACGTTTTAAATGATTCGTTGCAGCGGTTTCTACGCATTCAATACTTGCCTTTCTGCGATTTTGATGGATTTCTCCACATTAACAATGGGTATCGCTTATTCCAAACAACTTAATTTAACAAGTGCTAACTTGCTTTGGAATGGCTGCGCCAAAAGTGTGTACACTTTTATTATTTATGTGTTCAAATATTTTAAAAATTAGTTAACGTAGAGAGTGCAAATAAATATTTTGTGTATTCCTGCGGTACCATAAATGTATACTTTGGGAATGTATAGAGCTTTAGGGTGTATGTGTTGTGAGAATACTATTTGCAGAATATACGAGTATCTTTAAGTTAATTTTACACGGAAGAAATTCAGATAATTGGAAGCAGGACCCGAAGTAATTAGTAGGGGTCTTCCCTTCAACTCGCAAAAGCCTCGTAATCGTCATTGTTGCCGAATGGCCGAAGATTTTATATATGTATGATAAAATACTGAAAAGAATTGAAAAAAAATAATAGGTGAATAAAATTAATAAATTTCATCCACTAACTGTATTAACATTGGTTTTCTGCTATATCTCGCATTTTTAATTATATTTTAGTTTCATTCGAGCTGACGGGCTGTTACCAAAGTACTACGAAACAAAAATGTATCCACAAAACCCTTTACAACCTGTCAAACAGTCTCTTTACGCAGCTATGTATGTATTTACACATTTGCTAAAAGAGCATTGCCGTAACAGCCTCGTAAACTTACGAGTTTTACACAGTCTAAGACTTTACGAGTTTAAGGAATCCCCTAATTGAATAATATAAGGAGCAAGAACTCCAAGAACACGTAATGATCGATTTTCTTGAATTTTTTTCTAAAAAACTGTCGCCGATTCTACAACTTTTAAGGCTAGTCGGACCTCACAAATGCTATTTTTTTTAAATTAGTTTTAGATGTCAGAGGACAACTATGGGTTAAGAGTCTTTGACGCGTTATTGCTTTCAGTACGAGGCTTTTTATAGCCAGGGCAAGTAACACTGGTTTACAGCAAAAATGTTCAATGGATGCCACTATCCAATTCCTATATAGAATTGCTCGCTTATTCCAAAAATCTAGTTATTTTTTTCTATAGATAAGTTTTCGAGATATTTTCAATTTAAACAGGAAATGGTTCCACTTAATCACGTATATATTACAAACTAATTTAACAACCTGAATATGAAATACGGTAAATAAAAGCTGATAAAATCACTATTGAAGAAAATCGGTTGATAAATAATAAAAACAAAAGTGGGCAAATGAAAATATACACAGGTTTTTTTGTATGAAATATGAGCAGTAAAGCGTGTTACTCAGGTGTACGTGGCGTATGAGGAACTTTCTTTCCTGCTAATTTTTCATACACAAAATTTT
>NW_016190938.1:0-1287 GCF_001687245.7 Rhagoletis zephyria | reverse complement strand
ATGATGTTCAATGAAAGCAATTTGTTTCCAGTGAATTTTGTTGAAACGCCTTCTCTAACTAACAATTCAGCTGAAAATTTCAAAGCCGACAAACAGAGAGGCAGAAAATTCTTGGTAGCATTTAATTACAAAACTAAAAAAAAATAAAAACAAATGCACATTCATAATAGCTGACATACTCATTGCATTAACTTGCCATGCTTCATGTAGGTACGTGACGCTCTTAATTTCACCACCCCTATGCATTACTTTGCCTTCCAGCATCGTTGGTACGTTTTAATTTTAGCCAAAGAATCCTTTGCTGACGCAGCAGCGCAATTCATTACATTGATCCAAATTACTTTTCTATTACTCAGCAGTGAACTTGCCGAACGCTTACCAAACGCCACTCGCCACTTGCCGTCGTCATCTATGCGTACTCCGCCTTGCAAGCTGCTGCACCAGAAGCGTTGTATCCTAACAACGTTAGTTTGCTAACCTTGTTATCACTCGTTCTGTTTCCTTTTCTTTTTTAATACAATTTATCGTTTCCTTAATTTTCTCAAAAATTCGCTTTCAAGCTTAGTGTTTCTTTTCGCTTGCCTAGCTCTTCAAAGTTCAGCCTTTTCTCTTTTGCTAACAACTGAATACATACATAGTTAGTTCCCGCTGCCTTTTTCTGTTGCTACACTTACTCCACTCTGCGTGTTGGCAACGTTTTTTTTTTTATTTTGTTGTTGCTGCTGTTGCTGCTCTTCTTCTAAGACGGCAACCCATCAATGCTGATGCTTATTGAAAATCAAAAGCTGATTGTATTTTAAAATAAATCGAAATGTCATTGCAGTGTGAAGAAGTGCAAGGCAGTTAAAGTGGGAGAAAAAAAAAATGGTATGCGGAGGCACCAAAGCCAACACTTAACAGTGGTAATTGAAGAGCGTTTGTCTGATGAGTGGGGAGAAAAGAAAAGCAACGAACATAGAGGAGCTAGTGGAATGGGTGGAAGTGCAGAAAATTGGCGCTGCTGCAGCCACTTTCGCCGAAGTTGCTTTAAGGACACTGAGTATACTTTCTTGTAAAATTTCTTACTTTATTTTCAATTACAGCGAACGTAATGAAAGCAAAGAGCAACAACAAAACGCCATGGGGTGGAGACATATGCATACTACAGAAGTGGCCGCACATCTATGGATGCAGAAGCCGACGACAGTGAATTCATGATAGACAAGGAAAGCACTAATACACAAAGCTGTGCTACAAAAAAAAAAAAAATGCACGAAAAATAGAAAAAAAAATTTTATGAAATTGCCC
>NW_016190937.1:0-3667 GCF_001687245.7 Rhagoletis zephyria | reverse complement strand
CTTATGCCACACAGATCTTTTAGCGATGTGAACTCATAAGCTTTTACATACTTAAAGATGGACCTCTGCAAAGAGGGTGCGCTATTGTTTCCTGGTCGTTTGGTTTCTGCCGCTGCCACATAAGTTGTAATCGACTACTAGCCTTCTGGCGTAGTGGCCAGCCGGTCCATGTGCAGTAAGAACCGATACTAGCCTCTCAACGTCAGGTCTGGATTTTTCTAATAAGTTTTGTAAGCTGGGGTATATGGCAGCCCGAAGTCACTCGCTACATATGACCCGTTATCTGAGGGTTTTTTAGAAAGCTTTCCCGAGTTCCGATCAGGCGTAACAGCCGGTCCTTGCTTGAGCCGAATGAGGCAACCTCCCTGGCTAACTCTTCTGCAGCCTTATTTCCGAAAATGTTGCGATTACCAGGTAACCAAACTAGTCTAAATCGAGCTGACCACTAAATAATCACTTGAAAAGTCACTCACATAAATTGATCCATATTTGGACCGTCGGTGTAAAGATGAAGTATCTAGGCGGAGGTATCAAGTTCCCCGTCCCAGTCGGTTCTGCAAGGTACCTTCTCCCCTAAAAGGCGTGGATGGCGTGTGGATTTATTTTTCACATCGTATGTAGTTGGTAAAAGTGGATATCTTATCTTGGATAGCAATAGAGAAGTTATACTGATACATATGTCCGATCGTTCTTCCTTTCCATATACACGGACCGCTAAGTCTTACAGCAGATACTGACTGACTGTGTACATTACCTGTAGTTCTATAAGGAAGAGAGAGATTTGTAATAACATTGAGGGCATCTTTATGAGAAGTTTTAAGAGTTGTGCCAATCACGCGGCCATTTGAACTCTGCCTAGTTTTACATCGTTATGCCATCAGAACAGGGAACCGTAATATAGGATGATATACATCAGGACTAGAGCCTTTGTATAATGACCACATATCTTCTCGAAAATCCGCTAAAAGGAGTAAAAGGCTATCCTCGCTTTTTTCACTCTTTATTTCTATACATACTATATATTTTCCAACTCAGCTTAGGATCCAACGTGTCTCCCAGATACTTCTCTCCTTTAGATAATCGCAGGATTTGGCCAATCACTTCTTCCAGCCCCTCCTTTCACCTGGTTGAGCTTGAGTGGTACTGAGTCGGTGGTGATAAGCCAGAAAAGTGGCGAGATCACTCCACCCTGAGGAGTGCACCTACTAGAGCTTCATTTTAGTATTTAGTACAATTAGAATTTAGTTAGTACAATTGTGCTGAAATCGCTTTGCTGCGCAACATCGCCAATCAACTGATAGACGCCTCATCGCCAAGCTCGTTTAAAGGCGTTAAATTGTTAGAGTAGGCATGCTCTCGTATTCAAGAATTTCGCATGAAAACTATTGAATAACTTAGTGAGAGGGGAGACCAGTATGTTTACATGTATGTATATAAAAAAATATTTATTGGACCAAAAAGTAGTGGGTAGGCACTGTGGCCAATGGTAATCAACTATTATCACCTCGGAGTCGGCAGAAGACTCCGGAAGCAGTGTCCGGAGGATGCATCAGACTAGGACGAGCCTCACTTTGAACTGCCATCAAATTATAACTTAAGAAATTTTATTATATGGCAGTTGAGAAGTGCATGTACATAAATTTCATTAATTAAATGAAGAAAATTTTTGCACATGCAGCAGTACATAGCATGCATTTAGGCGCCTGGTGTTAGCAGTCGCGTCTAAACAACGCCGTTTGAGGATTGATAAAAGGGCTAATTAGGTGTTAGATCCCATTCCTGTTATAGCCTCCCAGTAGGTACATTCCTGACCTTAATAGTATTGGAACCTACGCCCTGAAAGGGCCTCGGTCCGCTTGTAGTGACGGATATCTCTTTTTCGCGAGACAGATAGCTATCGTATTAACCGGTATTCCCTTGTGGCCTGGTACCCATGCTAACCGTATGTGGTTGTGTCTTCCAAGGGAGTTAAGTTTCTGAATAAACTAAAGGAGTAATAAGGATTTCATTTCATATGATAAGAGAGCTTTGAGCGCCGTCTGCCAATCACTTATAATTACGGATTTCTCATACTGGTACTATCTATGTAGATATAATTAGCTCCACACGCAGATAGAAGGTGGCAGCGGTATCTCCCCATAGGAACAGGTATCCTGCTTCTGTGTTCGAAGGTTCGAGCTGTCTGTATGCCTATTGTCATCTCTAGGAAGTTGTACCAGCGGGATGGCGGCTTCTCAAATGATTCTCTCTCTAGCATGGCGTAGAAGAGTTCTTTTGGCGGCCTACTCAATGGTTATATGAAGAGGCTTCATCTCCAGGATATTCCTTTCAGACGTTTGCGCACTATTAAAGCTCTCGTGGCTTTGGCGTTGATCGCATCTGTATATTACTTCCAAGCTTGGTATCTAAGATTACCTCCAGAAGCTTGTCTTCCATGACGACATTGATCACGACCCTGTCCAAAGTTATGTTCCTCATTTCTAACAGGGCTGTTTTCTAGTGAACGGATTTATGACGGTTTTTGGCTGTATTATTTGCAAATCCAAACTTGGCACATCATCCTTTCATCAATCTTAAACCCCTTTGAATAATATCACAGAGGGTGATCTCAAACAAACCTCTGGCAATAATGACTATGTCATCCGCATATCGTTGGCCGCGAATGCCATTCTTAGAGAGAAGCTGAAGGAGTTCATCCACAGCTAAGCACGGCCTAGGCTGCCCGACCTTCGGTTCCTCTCCAAAGGTAGAGGCATCTAAAAGCACACAAAAACTCGTTAGTTCTTCATTTCGAATTCGACTTGAAACATATGTATGTACGTAAGTTGTCTACATAACGGAAACACAGTTAATTTTCATGTTTTTTTACTCCACTGCATTTCAAACTGTTGCGCAGTCAAACCAGAGAACGTAAATTTATGTTGCCTGGCCAGCGTTGCCCAAAATTCTTTTTCTCCTTATTTTTCAAATTTAGTAACTTATTTTTCAATTTGGTAACATTTTAGACTGGGTGCTACATGTAAAATAGGCCAAAACAAGTTCTAATTTCACATTAGGAAGTGCGCGGTAAGCGTTTCCTTTTATAGAAATACCAGGTAGTCCTGAAAGTTTCGCAAGCGCAAAGTTCTTCGGCGTTCTTTGGTTACTAGAATTGTGGGATCTCTAACAAACTGCTTGAAAGTGTCTATTGCTATATCTGCCGTGTTCTTTTCCAGAGGGTAATGGATGGTCCTTTCCTTGTCAGTTCGTCAGCTTTGCGATTGCCATGAATATTCCTGCCATGAATATTCCTGCGTTGTGACTTTTAGCGTTCACGCAGATATAAATTTTTATAGCTGAACGGAGCGCTGGTGGCCTGAGAAGCTTGCTGTCTTCGGATAAATGTACAGACATATCTATGCACAGTTCTGCACATAAAATAAGTTTTGTAGTTTTTTGTTGAATTTGGTAACTTTTTCTGGTAATTTTGGTATAAAAAATATATTGTGGCAACACTGTCGCTGACATCATTTTTTGTATTTCAAAATTTACGTTCTCTGCGTGATTGTAAAAGATTAGGACACGTAA
Organism: Rhagoletis zephyria; assembly: GCF_001687245.7. Lineage (NCBI taxonomy): Eukaryota > Metazoa > Arthropoda > Insecta > Diptera > Tephritidae > Rhagoletis > Rhagoletis zephyria. The sequence goes on along the minus strand of NW_016190937.1, from coordinate 100 downwards.
GTTTTTTTGTGCCAAACTGTCATATTTAAGAAAAACAAATTCACGCATATTGTTCGCTGCGATTGTACATTTTCCGCAAGCTAATATTTATAAATTATTT
>NW_016190936.1:0-3667 GCF_001687245.7 Rhagoletis zephyria | reverse complement strand
CGCATATGTAGCTGTGCACACACACACATAAATTCATATGCACTTGTGTGTGTACTATACATTACTGTTATGTTATGACAATTGTAATGAGCGACCCTTACAGCCTTAATGGCCGACCGCACATGCACACTACTACGGCTACAAGTGCCTTTATTGTTTGTATGTGTATGTAGGTAAGTGTATTTGTCCATATGCCTTGTATTCCACACTATATTAGCAGCAAGCGTGTGACATTCCACTGTCCAAAAAAAGGCACTGACAAACAAACGGATACATAAATTCGCAGGTGAGCAAGCCGTCAGAACTTCGCTTGGCTTGCTGCTGGACTCTTTTTTGTACGAGGGGTGGTCGCAAAGTAAATGAAATGGAGCCGGAAAAAAGAGAAGAAAGAATCGCCAGTGACAAAGTTCCTCAAAAAAGGCACCAACAAAGATTATGGAAGAAATTTCGTCTGGGTAGTAGGTTTTTCACAAAATAGCCAACGATTTTTACAAAACAAACTAGAGAGTTAACTAAGCTCAGTGCGAACGATTAAGCCGACCATCGGACAAGTCAGGTAAGGCGTTTGCTGCTCCAGAGACAGTGGATGGAGGGAGGAGATCGCTGCCAAGTTTGGATCCTAGTAGTCTAAATATTTTTTGCCTCGAAACTTATTACGCGTACCGAGAAGATTCGGCTAGAACACGGCGTGTACATCGAAGGTGAAAATAATGGCACGTAGTACAGAAACTTTTAGGCGTACCGGAACTCAACACAACGCACGCCTAAAGTCTGCTATTTCAGTTCGTTCCAGCATCAATGCAACGACGAACGCCACATGCTGAATATAAACGATCTTAAGACTGTAAAATCGGGTCAGTGCTTCGTGGGATGTCTTCGTAAAAACTACGACAACAATGTTCTACTCCCATTGCTGGACGAAAATTGTGCGACTGAATTAAGCACACAAAAATGTACATCCCCATTCAGTCAAGAAGGAGACTCGGTACATCGTAGAATAAATATGTAGATTATTCCGGGTGGTGTACCTCATTTAAAGCTACCTTTCTTGGCTAGACTCATAAGTGGCAAACATCTTTTTGTGTGCACCTCCAAAATCAAAATCGTGCACGAAGTTGAAAAGAACACCACATGGCAACACTTCCTCGGAGGGTTGATCACTACTGGTACAACAATAACAGCAACGACCTCAAGCAAAAAATAAATGTTCTGGAAAATTAATTTTGAATACGTATGTGTGAGAAGGGTTTTTTCGACGGCCGGGACAACGCTCAGCCAATATAGGTTTTAGAATTTCTGCTAATGAGACATTCAAGCGACAATAGCGGTTACGCAGACGATGAGCAGTAGGTACTTTGGTGGTATTAATGGATAATCATAGGCGAGACAGTACCTGGGATTTGTATCGGTGGACGGCAAGTGAGTATCCTGGTTGAACGTTAGATGATTTGTTAGAACGGTGAGAACTTTTGCTTGAACCGAGGTGAGAGCAATAATTGGAGCCGATATATGCACTTTTGGGTCATTCGCCGCATATTGTTTTCTTTTTTTTTTTAGAAATTAAATTTGAATAGCTGTTAAAGTATTGGCCGTATTTCCTGAGTTTAGACTAATAAAATCTTGTAAAATAAAGAAGTTTGAAATGAATTCGTCAATTTCATGAAGCGATTTCTGAGAAAAAGACTTTTTTGTTTGGTGTTTTTCATTCGGCGAACATTTTCACCTCCCCTCGTATTTGCTCCTCGGTTATTAATACATATGTATATATGTACCTTGTGAGTGTCTGCATGTGAAGCAATGCCTTTCAGACACTCTTGTATACATACATATATGTACGTATGCCTGTATGTTTGCATGCACATACATATGTATGTATGTACTTCACTGTTTTTGTCCCCATCCAATTGCTGTTATTATTTACGCTTATGATGGGCACTTTGTACAATTTTGATGCCACCAAATACACATAAATCAATGTAGTAATTCGCCTTTTTTATGCAACAGCAATAACAACAGCAACAGCAACAGCCGCATCATCAGCAACGGCAACTTGCAACACAGCATGCCAATGGCAGCCAACCAGCCAGCAATAGCATCGAAGGCAGCAATTCAACAATAAATTATCTGCTTCGACCACATTTGACACATTCAAGTAGCCGCAGCAGCAGAAGCAGCAATGGCAATAGCAGGACAAATGGCAAGAAAAACAGCTATTATAATAATAACAAAAAAGCAGCCACCACAACAACAACAACAGCAATAATATTTACTAGTAAGAACAGCAATGCGCTTATAAATTGCAATATGTGCAACGTGCAACGTACAGCGACAAGGATATTATAACAAACAAGTATTTATGTATGTTGACTTTCCTTCATCTAAGAAACATATCAAAAATAAACGAAAGAAAATGCTTGAAGGTTGAGTATGTTAAGGTATGAAATTATGTATGTTCATACATTTTATGAGGGAAACACTTATGGCAATTAAATTGCAAGACGGTTGTGGTTTTTACAGCTCATTTAATAGTTTATCGAAAATCGAAAATTTGTCCAAGCCATTAGTCGCCGGGTTTATGGGCGGTTATTAAGTGCTTTTAGTTTAGAACATAGTCTCCTGGCAATTAGGGAACTGCGATAATATCCTTGACGTTATACTAACTGTAGTTTCAAAGCAACGTCCCTTAGTGTCGAGACTACGGCGGTTGACCGATACTTTTCCCTATCTACTAGACTATTTCTTCACGCACATCTTCCCTCAAAGATACGAGTGAGGAAGGGATGGAAGAGCATGCCGCACTTGAAATTACACCGATTAATGAGTGATCAATTTTTACTCTGATAGGTAAGCGGTAATCGAGGTCCCGGGTTCGTTGATACTACGTTAAAAGCTGTTCAGCACAGGCCTCTGAATACTTCTGATTCACGATGATATGGGCACAGTGACACATTTTACTTAACTTCATGGCTTAAAGAGCTGGCAAGGCAGAACCAGAAAAGTCGGCCACAAGGGTTTCTTTGAAAACCAGCGGACTCATCTTGAAAGGATGGTCTTAAGGGTCCGCTCGTTAAGTGCTGGAAAAAGTCGTCCGTATGCTGACTGGTGAGAGTTGTCAACGATCAAAGGAGCTTCTTACGGTATAGAAGGACCACACTCAAAATTGACTGTATTGTTGGCTAGGCACTGTCCATATCAGGAGTTTATGTATAGGCATTCCAAACGGATTCCTGTATCTAGCGATCCAAGAGAAAGTAATGAAGACTATATGTCGACTGCATTGTTTTGGATTGTGGCACAGCGGTTGCAGTTATTTCTAGCCACAAAAGGCAAACTGATGCTGTGAATCTCGTTCGAAATAATGTAAATTTTAAGCTCTCCTACAAGGCAGCAATGGAGAGATGCAAACAATATTTTCGAAACAGTTACAGCTTTGCATACCTCTCTCTCGTTTAACAACAGTATTAAAATAGTTTACCTAACTTGATACTTAAATGGATTTTCACTTTCTAAACAGGTGGCAGCCACCTTAAACAAATTGTAGAATAAAGCTTACTTGATAAATTAGTTAAATTGATTTGAGCTTTTTGAATAGGTGGCAACCCTCTTCAAAAATGTTTTCAGTATAAATTTTTCGTATGTATATATACCTCTCTCCTTTGGCACCCAT
>NW_016190935.1:0-3667 GCF_001687245.7 Rhagoletis zephyria | reverse complement strand
AAAAAAAAAAAAAAACAAAAAAAAAATAAAAATAGAGGGTCTCTCAACAGGCGAGCGGCATTTAAGCATAGTATAATTTCTGTGCTGATTGTAATAAGCAGCTGAATTGAAATAAAAGCATATAGAAGTTTGTCAGATGCGTTAAGGAAGCACCTACTCATATTAAATCACCTTTTTTGTATATGCATCTCCAAGCACATACCTATGCACAAAAATATATATAATAAGCAAAAATCTTCGCTGATCGTCAGCTTGATGGATTATCGCGTTAAAATGCTCAGATTGGCGACAACGTGATGAACTTTGGAAATATTTCATAAACGCTTGACAGTCGTTTACAGATATGTAGGTGCAAGTATGAGTGCACTTGTTTTTTTTTTTTTTTTTAATTTTACAAATAAATGCACATTTGTACACTTAAATAAGCCAAGACACATGGGTGTGTATTTACATACACACAAGCAGTGGCAGTGTCTTTTTTTTCATTAATTTTATGAGCTTTATTTTTTTCAGTTGACTGCAACAGTTGTCGTTACGCTTTGCCCGTAAATCTAATTTGTTCAAAGTATTATAATAATAATAAAATATTAGTTGCTACTTAAATATAATGAGCATTTTGTTTAATTACCTAGTGCTTTAGTTATTCTACTCTAATTATGGTTGAGTGCAGAAATTCCCAAAGTGGTCCAGGCGGACCACAAGGGGTTCGCAAGAGACTCGACGGGGGTCTACGATGGCGTGAAGAAAATATGGAAATGGTTGCTTGGCTTTGTCTATTAATGTAGGCAGATAATACACTACTCCAAAAATTTAAGGGAGCAAAAAAAATACCAAATTTTTCGGTAGTTTTGACAGGCCGTATTTTGGCAAACAAAATGGTCGTATTGAGCCTTTAAAAAAAGCCTTTGAAGCTCTAGGGCTGTAATTTTTCTTGGTTAAATATTTTTAAGAGCTACGGTTCTCATGTAATCCAGAAAAATAGCGCGAAAAAATAATTTTGCGTAATTTTTGCATTTTTTGGTCCAAGGGATTGAAAAAAAATTTCATTTAGGCCGGCATATGGATTAGATAGCCTCTTTAAACTAGCTTTAATTTCTTATAGCACTCCCCACTTTAGTCATCTCAGAAGGTCTATCTAGTTTTCTCTCACTGAGCAGACGGAATTGCAGACAACTTGCAAATTCATTAGTGAGCCAAACATGTGAGGAGTTTATGGTGAAGAAAATGTAAAAAACGCTAGCGCTTGGAGTGCTCTTAAAAAATATAACTCCTCGGAGCGAGAGCGCACTTTGATGGCTTTACGAGCTCTGTTTTTTAAAACTTGCAATTATGTAACAATTTAATATAATAATAAAAAGGACACAAGAAAAAATACTATTTTAACTTTTGCCACCCCGAATTTAGGTTTGGAATTCAGCCGCGACGCAAATTTTCATCGTTAGATCAAATCTTCATATTTTTTGACAAGCTTTGTGAATATGGTAAAAATTTATCAGCAGGGCGTCCTCCGAGACTAATAAAATTTTGAAGGGGGTCGACGAGAAAAAAATGTTTGGGTTCCTCTGGTTTAGTGCTTCAGTGCAATGGCAGGCTTAGTGCTGGAAATTGATTGCTTTTAGGTACTTACACTGGCGATCAAAATTGAGTGAATGGCGATGTCTTTGAGATAGTCACAATGTTTTTCATGACAAAACTTTACTTTTTACTTTTTTATAAAAATATTGCCCATCCTATAATCACACCCAAGTTTTGAAATCGATGTCTTCCGATAGGGATAAAGTTTAGTCCTAATTAATAGATAGTAGTTATGACCCAAAATTTCAACGGGATCGGTCCGAGTTGGAGGGTCTTGAATATTGAAATTTTGGGCATGCAGTCTTCTTCCAGATCCATTAAACTAATTAAATATTGTATTTAGAAATTTTGGTTAAAAAAAAATTAATTAAATTTTTAGATTTTTGTTTACATTTTTTTTTTGTTTTTTTTTCAAAATGGAGTTTTCCTCACAAAAGAAAGTTTACGTCTTTTTCCTTAAAAGCGACCACAAAGCTTATTCGAATGCGACTTGCCTGTCTATCAAAATAAGCGTTTAGTAACTCGGATATATTTTTTCTCTTTTCTCTATCTAGATCCCTACCTCTACCCCTGTTCGTTTTAATTACTTTTATGTTATTCTGTTTTCCTTTATCTTCATTTTTATCTTTATACTCCATCGATAACAAAATCGATAGTAACATCCAACAAAATATCAATAACAACATCGACGACAAATTCGATAAAAATTTCTAGAGCAAAATCGATAGAATTGGTAGCAACTTCGATTAGAAATTCGATAACAAAACTTGGTGAAAATATCGACACCAAAATCGATAAGTTGTCGATAACAAAATCTATAAATAATTGATAACAAATTCAATAAAATTTTCTATAGCAAAATCGACTAAAACATCGTGACAATATCGATAACAAAATCCATAAATAAACGATAACAAAATTCCATAAAAATATCGATAAAAAATCGATAAGCAGTAGATAAATAATCTATAAATGATCGATAAAAAATTGATAAATAATCGTTAACAATATCGATAACAAACTCGATAAAAATATTGATTACAAAGTCAATAAAAATATCGATAAAAAACAATAACAATATCGATAACAAGATCGTTTAAAATATCGATTTCAAAATCGATAAAAAATCGATTATTATATCGACAGCAAAATCGGTAGCAATATTGGTAAAAATTTCGACAACAAAATATATAAAAATATCAATAACAAAACCGATCGATTATTATATCGATGTACCGAGAATCCTGAAAATCTCTTAAATCCCAAAATGGTTCCCAGATTGAGTCTCTGTGTCTCTATCTATATCCTTTTCTCTATAATTGCCTTTATTTTAATCTTCCTTCCTCTATCTTCATCTTTACTTTTACGATATCCTTATCCTCATCATTTTCTTTGTATTTATCTTTGTGTTTACTTTTATGTTTATCATTTGAGTGAAGTGTTTAAATTTACCTTGGCCTTAATTTTTGCCTTTATCTTTACGCATCTTTTTTTTGTTTTTATTTTTACCTTTGCCTTTACCCTTTTTTTCATCTANTGCGAATGCCACTTACTCTTGAGTAAGCGCCACAATTTCCTTGAAAAAATTTAGCTGACCTTTTTAATTTAATGCTAGAGCTTAGAGATTAGAGATAGTAATCAGCAGTTCTAAGCAAACATATGGGCAGCTCTATAAACAGTTATCGATGTTTCGCCGTAATCTTAAGAAGCTCTGAGATATTTCATAAAGTTATGTCACCGCTGATTGAACCCTAACTCAAACTAATTGAACTCCATCACTATGGAATGATACACTTACTTGTGCCGCCTATTGGCCACTTTAGTAGAACGATGCCGTCGATGAAACAGAAACGCCTAGCTTTCACACAAACAACAAAATATGCAGATGCCAACTGGCAGCAAAAGAAGCGTTAAACAACTAAGACGGCAACGACTTTCTAACAAACTAAACTAAATCATTTACTGCATCAAACTCGGATCTTCGCCGCTTGCATCACAGTTCAGCTGCCGTAAATGCTTGGCCATGCATCATCACTTCAATTTCCCCATCGTCGCAGAACTCATATCGAACCACTTTTTACTACACAGTTGT
>NW_016190934.1:0-3667 GCF_001687245.7 Rhagoletis zephyria | reverse complement strand
ACTGTCCCTGAAAATGCCATCCCATGATGGTCACTTATGGTTACATATTTATTGAACAGCAAATTGAAACTATCGATATTATCGAATGATTTAATTAATTTATTTATTTAATTAATGATTTAAGAAATTTTGATACAAGAAAATTTTGTTTCAATTTCTTGTGCGTCATTTTATATGCATTTTTCGTTTTTCTTGAGAGCTGCAAACAGCCCTCTATGAAAGCAAATGGGGGAAAAAATATCTTAAAAGTTAACACTTGAAACTTCCACTTTATTATACATACTATTTATAATTTGGTGGGCTACAAAATTATCTACTCAAAAAAATTCTAACACTTCTTAGAAAAAAGTTTGAAATTTTTTGTATTGGTTGATTTTTTTTTTTTAATTTTTTAGAAAGTTTGGAATGCGCTTTTATATACAGTTTATTATATGTTTATAAAAAACTATTAAATATTAAAAACAAAAAATCTGTTTTTTCTGTCGCCAGTTCAATAAATATTAAAGTATGCAATTTTTACTCTCGAACAATACACAGTAGGCCTACATTTTTCGTCTCTTCAAGCAGACAAGGCCACTCAAAGTTACGCCAACTGCCGGTAAACCGAACACTAATAACAAAGAATAATTCGCATACTTTTGAGGGATAACTAAAGCTACCGAACACAAAAGCGGTAACAAAGGCAATTCCAAAAAAAAAGAAAGCATACAAACAGTAGCAACAGGAGCAAGGGCAACTGTAACATCGATGCTAGAAGCAACCTACTATGTTGGCGGTAGTGTTGTTGCCAACACTTTGACACTGTCTGAAGTTTTGTTGGATGGTTCTAATTTCATGGGCACTTTTTTTGCTTGCCTTGCGAGTGTGGGAATGTCCAGACTTTGATTTTCATTGAAAGTTAATTTTTTTGTTATTTTGCATGATAAAGTTAACACAGTTGTGCGCACCCGTGTAGGTGTTTAGCTACATACATATTTTTCAAGTCCGACATACGTAACTACCCTGGAGGAAATGGGACTAGTTTGTAGCTAACTATTAACTAACTAGCAGTCGACTAGTGGTAACTATTTATTAACTACTTTTCCTTCGGCCGTAACTAACAACTTTTGAAGGTCGATGGCCGCAAAATTGTTAGAACTGGTTTCCTCTGTATTAGATGTCAACTAACTTGGAGCAACTAACGACTTTTGGACTAGAGGTATACGCCGCCGGGCTACGCCGCCGCCGCCGCCGCCGCCGTTCTTTGTCATTTCACACGCGCCGCCGCCGAGTTACGAAAATATCGGCGCGGCGGCGGCGGCGGCGGCGTTCGGCGCCTAAGGAATTTTGTACAAAATTTTCATATTGTATGCACATTGAAATACATCGTTTGAAGGAACTAAATACTACTCGTATAAAAACACTATTTTACGAAATGAAAATTACATTTTTAAAAGGGGTTTTTTTTTGCATAACTTGGGCCACTGAACATTAAAAAAAAAGCGTAACTCAGAAAAAAACATATGTAACACGTTTTTCGATCGAAAGCGTTTATTACAGTTAAATTAGGGTCGAATACTGGTAATCTGACGATTTTTTCCGCAGTAGAAAACTTTTTTTTAATACTACAACAATACTACTTTTTTATATACTACATCAACAAGAAAGTTATACTTTAACGCCAATATCTCAGAAAGCTGTTTTAACAGAAGCGCCCTTATTGCATCTAACTCCTCAATTATTGGAGATAAAACAAAGACTAGTGATTTTCCTGTGTTTTTTTTTTACATTTTAAACAGAATTTTAATAAAAAGCAAACACTTTGTTTGCTAATTTTTACATTCGTAAGTTACTTTATTCTGGGGTCCCACAGACGTATACAAGAAATAGGTGGCTGTGTAAAAATTACGTTAGTATTCCTATGTAGTGGTCAAACCCCAGGAAGGTTTTGCTCTCGCGCATCGCAATATTTTCTACACAGAATTAAAGTCCCCCTTTTTGGTAAAAATTACTATTATTTTGCATTACATTCTGCTCTGCTTAGAAAAATTTGGCGCTTAATAAATTAGTGGAAATTTTAACCATTTATAAGCCATTTTTCAAACAGTGGGTCAAAAAGACCCGTTCTGGTGGGAGTTGATGGGTTAAACTTTTGGAAAAAAGTAGGCCAATCTTATTTTCAATATATAACCCGCAAAAAATCCTAAGAACTCCGTAATTTAACATAACGGTTGATAAGCTTATTGTAAAAATTTATTGATAGCGACATAAATTAACCCAATAACTTAACCTTTAAATTTTTTTATTTCTTTAAATTGAAATAGTACATACGGATTTGCAGAGTACATAGAGATGTAACGGGTGATTTTTTAAGAGCTTGATAACTTTTTTTAAAAAAAAAACGCATAAAATTTGCAAAATCTCATCGGTTCTTTATTTGAAACGTTAGATTGGTCCATGACATTTACTTTTTGAAGATAATTTCATTTAAATGTAGTCGAGAGTTCTAGCTTTTATTTAAGCTTAAGCGAAAGGTTCTATCGCAATTTGGTTCTTTGCTGGAGCTTATAAAATATTGCCAAAAACTCGATTTCTTGACGCTTTGACCTTGTTTTTCTCAAAATCTGGAGCTGATGGAAAATTACCACTTACGGATTCGTAGTCAGCACAAAAAAGTCTATCAAAAACAGCTTTGACATTTGCCGTACCAAATTTTTTTTATTTTTGTTTTTGTCGGCCTGAGTAATCGTCTTAATAACCTACTGCGTAGTGTCACGTGTTAAAGGGTTTCGCAAAGGTTAGAAGTCGGCAAGTTACTGCTTTGCAAATTCAGCAAAGACTACTTCACTAAAATCAGAAAAAGGGCATAAAGTCAGAGCAAGGCTTAGTTTGTGATCTTCCAGAATGAGTAGGGAGTAGGGCTGGAACTATTCGGATATCCATTCGCATATTCGTGTATACGGATAAAGTCCAAATATCTGGTTAATATCCGTTCATTTGGTTATCCGGATAATCTAAATGTGTTTGAACAGATTCGTAAGATTAATTTCAATTAAATACTGAATCTATTAAGTTGCACAATAATTAATAATAATGTTTAGCTTCGAAAAACCAGTTAATATCCGTTAATTTTGTTATCCGGATATCTGGTTAGAATCAGTTGCTTTTTTTGTTATCCGTATATTCGGTTAATATCCGTTATTTTGTTATTCGAATATCCAGATATCCGGATTTTTTAATCGGATTATCCGGATATTCAAAAAATTCAGATAGAGCTCCCAGTTCTAGTAGGTACACCACCTTATTAAATATTAAGATTTTTGTTTCCTAAATCTATGCAAAGAAAAATTCGAATTTGCAATCCCCCTTCCATTGGGAATAATAGTCCACAGTGCAAAAAAGAATTTCATGGCATTTTTTTCTTCTAACGAATCTACATACATACTTACGACCCTTTCCACTGGCCCGATGAACACTAAAAGCAACAAATAAATCGGGTGAAAGTACATTTAAAATGCCATATAAAAAAGCCAGCTGAACCAAGGAGCAAAAACCTTAACTGTCGGCGTTTTGTTTCATTTTCATTTCAATGAAATTCTTTTTTCTTCATTTTTTATTATTAGTTGGCGTTTTGCGTGCTTTATTTCTGCATATTTTTGCAAGCGGCAAAAAATTTCTAGGGCAGTTC
>NW_016190933.1:0-3668 GCF_001687245.7 Rhagoletis zephyria | reverse complement strand
AATAATTCACTTTTCCTTACAAGGGGTGTGCAGTGTTCAATGCTTTTCGTTATCTTCTTTCGTGTGATATATATATTATATATATAAATAATGAAAATTTTTAATAAAAAACGCCAAATATATATATATATATAAATAATGAAAATTTTTAATAAAAAATCNATATTATATATATAAATAATGAAAATTTTTAATAAAAAACGCCAAATATATATATATATATAAATAATGAAAATTTTTAATAAAAAATCGCGCAATTTTTTATTAAAAATTTTCGCCTCCGGCGCTTTTTCCATAAAAATCAATATTTCGATAAATAATTAAAGGTTGTAATGGTAAAATCAAACTTGTGGCACTCCATGACGCTTACTTTTAATTTCAATTGAAATAACAAAACCATAAAAGTAGCGCTGCCATGGTATAGCGAAATTTGCTATTATATTGGTAAAAGTGCACTTTAGCGGAACCAGGCGTCCAACTCCTTTTTGCGTAGGCGGCCTTCGGCAGTAGAATTCTCCTTTCTGTGTTGCCAAAGAAGGGGGGCTGAACACCTTTCTGCGTAGGCGGCCTTCGGCCGCACTTAGGAATTATAACCCTCAGGCAGTAGAATTCTCCTTTCTGTGTTGCCAAAGAAGGCAGGCTTAACACCTTTTGCATAGAACAACTTTCATTTACTCCATTTATTTGCATCAAATTCATCAAAACATGGAACGAAAAGTCCAAAGTGCAAAGTGATACCACTCTCGATTTGTTCCGTCCATTTTGACCTGGTTCCCTTAAAGTGCACTACTACCATTATATTTTGGTTAGAATAAGTTGCGATCCCGTACGAGTCCGGACTACTCAGAAATAGTCAGAATCAATCAGGTTCTACTGGAAATCGATCCCGCACTCGGTTGTCTGACTATTGAGAGGACAAAAAAGAGAGTAAAAAAGGTCCTCTCTCTGTCAGAAGTTACCAGTTTTGGTCCGAAGATTTTTTGCTGGCAACCTCTGGTAAATGTGTCAAACGATCATCTGTTGTGTGTTTGGCAACCAAATTGTAAACAAAAGAAAAGTGCGCATGTTGAAAAGTATTTAATTACTTGTTTAAGTGGATTCTAATCAATTTGAAAGTATTTTTGGTTATTTATATGTGTGAGCTGAGTGTGTTTACGCGAAAAAAAGCAAAAATTTACAACCAAAATTTGGAGGTTATGTTGAAGTTGACAGTGTTACTCTCTCGCGCTGAGAGAATTTTTATTTTTTGACAGTTTTACTAGTTTTAGTCCGAGGAATACGGGACTGCACCTATATTTTATTTAGGTGAAAGTAAAAGAAGAGGAAGAAGTGTATAGTGTAAACCGAGGGTAATAGCGCAAATGAAATGTGAAATAAAGTGGCAATACCAGCGATTTGAGGTTATAATAATTTTGGCAGGCGCAAAGTTTAAAAAAAAGTGAATAAATGATTTTGTTTGCATAAAACGATAACCGGACACGTTTTAATAGTGTTTTAAAAGTGGAAACTGGTGATTTAGTGCATTTTTGACGTGGTAATTGATCATAGAAAACAACGAAATTTAACAAAAGTTTTTTGTTTATAACTTTTAAATGGTTTTAATATTAGCCCTCCCCCTTCGGATTGTTAATAGGGGTACCGAAACGCGTCGTTTGGTACCCCTCACGACTTTTCCGGACCTTTTTTAGCGGTTGTTACCCTATACTAGAGAATTACCTTAAATAGTTAAATGAAGCCTGTGAATTTGACAGACAGACACAATTACATATGTGCTTAGGCAACCGGCCTAAATCTGCTTGAACTTTTCGACCCTCCCTAATACACACTAATTAACATACTTACGATATTATGGTTGCCGTCGATCTGTTAACTACTATGGCTGTGTGCCAATCGGTAACATTTTTCTTCATGGTGAGACGTGGTAAAAAAATTGACTATGGTGTGCAAATAAATTGAATTTTGCTGTACCAAATGCAAAGTAAAACTTTGACAGTTCAAAAAAGCCAAACAAACACTCGTGCGAAGGCTCTATTTTTATGTGTTGCTGAAATTGTTCAAATTTATTTCTATTTTGCAACTTACAAGTAGTGTACGTTTTTTTTTGTGCTTTATTAGCTTCCATTTTGATTTTCACTCTTTATTACCACCAAAAAATATTGTGCATACATATTTATATGCCGTCAAATTTTTACCTAGTCCTATGAGCTAGGTAAAATTCTGACGTTCGTATTCACCACGAGAATTGTCAAATTTTTAGTTTCATCCGTCAAAATTTCATATTTTCTATCAATTGGCACAGGCCCTATGTTAAGAAAATGTGCAACCATAACTTTCGTTAAATAAACAGTTCGACCGGCAACCGTAAATAAAACCAAAAACGGTTTACTTACTCGTTTAGCGACTATCCGAGAAGGAAGACATCCAGCGACCAAGTTCCAGAAATTTGTATTCAAAAGGTAATCTGTAATTCCAATATATGTACATATATATATATACACAAAATTCTACACTTAGAAAAAGGATTAGTTTCGACAACTAAAGATATTTCATCTAGGTTTTACCAAATCGTTAATTTAGTTCAAGGGTTAGGTAAATACTAATAAATATTTTTTTGAAGCATATTTCTACAAATTCCATTCAACTTAACGTATGGTTCATAAAAGGATGCCATTAAGCTCTGCTAATACAGATAAGCTTTCTTTCAACACACGGTTTAGTCATAGTTACCAAATCTTAGTTGAGGCAACCACGATTTGGTTTGAGAGCGGAACATATTCATGCTTGTGAGACACCCCTAAATAATGCTGAGCGCTGTCTGAGCACATGTGTGTTTCACATGCAAAGAGAGCCAGCTGAGCAATGCACACAGTCCCACTTATTTAATCGTTTGAATGTGCTAGTATGCCGACCATTATGTCGATCACTGCGCTAGGTAGAGAAAGAAAAGTGTGTGCTATGCAGTGTTGCCGCGCATAAATTTTAGTGGTGGCCAAATTCCTTTAAAAAAAGGGCTAAACAAGAGCTAAAAAAAGTCGTTGTGGCTAAAAATGGTAGCTAAAATTTTTTACTTACATATACATATATAAGTATACACGTAAACATTTTCAATAAGTAATGGTATATAAAAACAATGAAATTTGGAAAAAAAAGCTAATATTTTATCCAACCAAAAACCTTTTTGTATAAAAGGGGAAATATACGACACCAGCTTGCTGGTTCCATCAAGTGACCATCAGGCTCGAAGCATATAACTTACCCGCATGCTGGTACAATATTTATTTCTTTACAAATCGGGTCGAGGAAAGGTCGAAATGATTAGAGCCGAAATTTCATAATTTTTCTAGCATTTTGTTAAACATTGTTTTTTTTTGTAATTCGCAGCTGCAATATCGTGAACTTAATCTTCCACAAACATGGCTTTGACNGGCTTTGACTCATATAGTGCAAGAAATTTCCACCAAAATACTTTTTACTTAGAAAATTGAGCTAATTTCACCACTAACGACACCAGCATGCTGGTACAATCACACCACAAGAACATACACGGTCAATCGACTTGATGGGTCATTTAACTAATTTAGCATATTAAGGGCCGTGAACTCCTTTATTTTAAACTGTGGTTAAATCGTTAACAGATAAGTTAACAGCCCCAATACTTTTACAGTATG
>NW_016190932.1:3483-3668 GCF_001687245.7 Rhagoletis zephyria | reverse complement strand
TTTATGTAATGAATCTATGGTTTTATGTAGTTTATGGACTAAAATGTAACATTTATTTTTATTTTATTATTACATAATATGTACTTATGCACATAAATGAAATGTGCATTTTTGAAAAAATACATGCACATTTTTGTTTGAACGATGTAATATCAATATCTTTTATTCAAATAAGAAATAGTGAC
>NW_016190932.1:0-3458 GCF_001687245.7 Rhagoletis zephyria | reverse complement strand
AAGCGGACACCTCTCTTGGGCGGACAAAAAATTACTGACGGTGAGTGTCCGCCCAAGGGAGGTTTCACTGTATATAATTTGAAAGCCTTTTTTTCTGTTCGAAAAACTCAAGAACAGCTGTACCGATATTTTTGAAATTGTGGATATCAAATCTAGACTCTCCCAGGATGATAAAATGAAAAAAATAATTTCGATATATCAGGGGGCGTGGAACCTCACATACAAACTGAAGTTTTCACACAACATATCTCTGGAAGTGGAAGTGCTGCAACTTAGTACCTATAGAGATACAGTGAAACCTCCCTTGGGCGGACACTCACCGTCAGTCATTTTTTGTCCGCCCAAGAGAGGTGTCCGCTTAATGGAGGGGAAGCCTGTTTTAGAACTTTTTAATGTTTTAATTAATTGAATAGTCACTATTTTTTATTTGAATAAAAGATATTGATATTACATCGTTCAAACAAAAATGTGCATGTATTTTTTCAAAAATGCACATTTCATTTATGTGCATAAGTACATATTATGTAATAATAAAATAAAAATAAATATTACATTTT
This sequence comes from Rhagoletis zephyria, assembly GCF_001687245.7. Lineage (NCBI taxonomy): Eukaryota > Metazoa > Arthropoda > Insecta > Diptera > Tephritidae > Rhagoletis > Rhagoletis zephyria. The sequence continues at coordinate 2,901 of NW_016190932.1, read as the reverse complement.
AGTCCATAAACTACATAAAACCATAGATTCATTACATAAAAAACTGGGAAATTGTCGATTGACGAAAGTTTTATTTTTAATTTTTTTCAGTGTCAGTACCTTTTTCATCAATAGTTTTCATATTTTTATCAGTCTCCAAGGGTTTCTGACAATTCAAATAACGAACCTAAACCACTGCGCAAACCAAACTAAATGTGTGCATAACAATCACATTTTGTGCGGGAAGTCCCCTTTTTCCATTTAGTAGTCCGCCTATGAGGAGTTCGCGTCCGCTCAACGGAGGTTTTTGTTTGATTTGTTATGAAAAGAAATCTTAATGTCCGTTGATAAGAGGTTCGCGTCCGCCCAATAGAGTTTTTGTGTCAATTTTATGCAAAATAACTGTCCGCGTCCGGCCAAGAGAGTGTCCGCTTAAGAGAGAGTAATTTGTTCCGAAATTTATACTTAAAACTTGGTATAAGAAAAAATGTCCGCCCAAGGGAGACATTAGAATGTGTATGTGGTGTGAGAAATTCAGTTTGTATGGGAGGTGCCACGCCCCCTTTTTCAATAAATCCCATTTTTTCCATGAGTTTTGCGTTGATATTATATATCTCTGTACTAAAGTGCAGCACTTTACGATGAATACTTTCAGAGATATGTTGTATGAAAACTTCAGTTTGTATGGGAGGTGCCACGCCCCTTGATATATCGAAATTGCTTTTTAGCTATTATCATCCTTGGATGGTCTGGAATCGATGTCCAAAATTTCAAAAATATCGTACAGCTGCTCTTGAGTTTTTCGAACAGAAAAAAACGGAAAAAAGGGCTTTTAAAATATATATTAGTATAGATAACAAATGAAATACATTTTTTAATTAAATTTATCCGATGAAAAAATGTTAATGAATATTTTTTTTTAATAATTGCAGAAATTTTAAATTAATTTCAAGTATTTTCCAAAAAAGTGGAAGCCTTCAATAGTAAGATTCTTTTATTTCATATCTCAACTTAAATAAATAAAAAACCAGAGCTTTTTAAAAAAATCGCCACAAATAGATCGACGCGAAATTTAGTTATCTTTTATTTAAAAGAAAAATAAACTTGAAATCGCTTCATTTTTGGGCTCCCCAGCAACCTTTTTTGCCCAACTGTGCGACGTCCGTAAACCTAGCTGACCCAGGTCGCCAAAAATCGATACAAGTTATCGAGGAATTAGGTGTCTTTTAGGTGTTAATTAGGGCTCCAAAATTAATTTAGGTGCTCCATTAGTTTCCGAGAAATTCGCAAAAATGTGTTGGTCGGCTTAGTTTACGTAAACCTAGCTGACCCATCTTTAAATTTTGATTTTAAATTTTCCAAATATATGTTGGAATTAGGTGTCTCTTACCACCAAAGCTAATATAATAGCTCCATTGGTTTCCGAGAAATTTGCAAAAATTTGCATAGCAGCTGTTTTTTATTTTCGAAATACATATATGCAGGAATTAGGTGTCTTTTAGGTGTTCTTCAACGCCACCAAAACTTATGTACGAGCTCCATTGGTTTCCAAGAAATTCACAAAAATTTGTTGCTCAGCTGGGTTTACGTAAGTTGAAAGACTAAAAACTCATTAAATTACACTAGCCAACAGTCACTGGCTTACCTTACTTATTCACTTATTCACGTCGATAATATTACCTATATTAACCTTCATTAATACAACAATTTCCTTTTTTTATTTTCAGTTCGAATTTCGGAGTATTCGTGTTACATAGGGTAGGTTCAGAAGGCGCAGCGGTTGAGCGCAACCGTTTCTAAAAAAATCAGTGATCGTTATGCGTCTTCTGATCGGCTTGATACATTAGCTGTCAAATTCAACTCTCAAAAACGTGTTGTCTCAAATGACCAGAAAAATATTACAATCATCTAACACTGTTCAGTTGATCAGAAGAAACAACAACGTGTTCAGAAGGTGCTATCGCAGCAGTTACTGAGCTGTTGCGCCTTCTGAACGTGCCCATATTTAGAAAAGTTACGTGCTGACACATAAAAGAAATGTTAATTTGAAAATAGAACGTTCGTTCATTCAAGTATTAGTATAGTGTGGAAGCCATCAAACAAGTAGTTTACCATGCCACGTAAGTGTTTAAATTCACCTGATTTATTTTGCTATGTTTGCTTGCGGAAGATATACCCCGAAGAATAAAAAAAGTGTTTTCGCCATACTTAAAAAGTGCTACCGAGATTGCTTCAAGATGGAAATTAAAAATATGGACAAAAATTGGGTACCGCACTTTTGTTGCACAACATGCTATAAAAATGTCCATGATTGGTCTCATGGAAAAATTCTATACAATTTGTCCAGCCAGTCATATGGCGAGAGACCCAAGGACCACGTTAGCAATTGTTATTTCTATCTAACGAGCCTAAAGCGGTGCAATAGGAAGAGAGAAAATGCCGTAGAATATCCTAACATTAGTTCTGTTGGCAAGTCCATTATCTATTCTGAAAAACCATCAACTACCTAAAACATCTCCTAGTCCGGAACCTTCATGTTCTTATGAACTGCAGTCATTCTTTCATCCCGACGAAAATAACAAAACTCCTTTGATATTAAATCAGGAGCGTCTCGATGACCTTTTACGGGATATGCATCTGACGAAAGAAAACTAGGAGTTACTTGCGTCCCGATTAAAGCAATGGAAATTGTTGCAAGGAGTCCGCGTGTGCAAATACAGTAAGCGCCATCACAGTTACGTCGATTGCTTTTCTTAACCCTAATCATACCAACATAAAAAAGTTACAAATTCTACCAACATGTGTCTTCAAGACACATATATGTATGCAAATAAAATTAAAAGTATTTATGCTTGAAAAGATTGAGATTTATGTTTATTATTACAACGCTTTTATCAACTTGCAATGTTGTGTTCCAGAAAC
>NW_016190930.1:0-3668 GCF_001687245.7 Rhagoletis zephyria | reverse complement strand
CTTTTCAAACAAATAATATTTTCATCGCTTTTTATTTATTTATTTTTTTCAAAATCAGCAATGTACTTGTACCCAGTCATCACAGTCTGAACTTGTATGAAATACCTAGGCAAGTTCATTGCCATTGATTGCCATAAGCCAAAAGCCTGATTGGACAATTGGTAAGCACATGTTTTACTTCTTCCGTAAATAAGTTCCCGAAAAATAGTCAGCATAACAACTTTAAACTTTTACCTATGTATGTATGTACAAATATATATACATACATATGTCTTGCTGCATATATGTGAACGTCTGGGAAACCAAAAGTGCTGATTAGTCTTAAATTCACGCCAGTCTGGAAGTCACAGCTATGCGCCGTCAATTATGCTGGCTGTGAATGATTTCATAAAATTACCATTGAACTTTTGGGTGAGTGAACTAGTAGTGTGGGCCAGTGTCGTTGTCGATGTCAGCAGCAGTATCGAAAACCATCGCCAGTGTGGAGATTACTCAGGGTGTAAAGTTCTAAAACAGCTGTTTACTAGAACCGCAATTATTTAGTTGGTATCATTCAGTTAATCGAGAAATTCATTCATTCATTCATTAATGCCATAACTGCATAAATACATACATATTTACGTTTACATATTTGCGCTTTACTCATTCATTCTTTAAAGCGATGGGTTTTGTGCATAAAAAGCGACCTGAAGGCGAACCGTAAATTACCTTTCANAGTTCAGCTTTAAAGTGTTGAGCCCGAAATATGTTTGTCATCAGTCGGTTTTATATGTAAAAAGTTCAGGTCAAGATTAGAAGACTCCGCTTTGAATGCTTTGCTGCTCTTACGAAAACATTTTACATATGATTTTTCATAAAAAGTGAAGTTAGCAAATTTTCACTCTAAGTTAGCGATATGTGAGTTTTCGAATCAGTTTATCGTATATTTTAAAAATATAGGCTATTTTTTTAATGTGATGTTTATTATTTTTTTTTAAGTATAAGTAAAGTATATTTCGTTATCTAACAATAACAATGTGAGTCCAAATTTTAAACTGTGTACAACAATTTCAACAACATGACATCAAATGTTCAAACTATTTTATCAGATTTTTTTTTTTTAATTTAAATTTTGGTTTTACAGCCTACTTACATTTGAGTATAATGAAGTGCATTATTTCCATACAAAGTCTGTTTGACGAGTTTTAATATGGAGAAAACAAAAAAATTGCCAAAATCAAAAGTTCGTCGTAGCTACTTCAAACTTGCACTTTATTATAATAAAATTAAATAAGCTATGAAACTGCAAACCAAATTTTTTTGCTAAAAATTTCAATTAAATAATTTGAAAATTTTGATGCAGTTTTGTTGAAATTTGTCGAGTTTTTCTACTTTTGTACAAGGTTCGAAATTCGTACTTACATGGTTTTTGTCAGATAACGAACCATACTTTCATAAAAAGATAATAAACAAAATAAAAATATCAAAAACTTGTTAAAATTTCCCTTCCCTGTTTATATTTTCCCCACATGTATATTGTACATATGTACATTCTTAGGTATATACATATACACTTTATGTAACCTAGTACCAGCGTTCGGACTACTGAAACTCGATTCGGGAGTAAATAACTCGAAAGATCGTAGTAAAAACGAAATTTTCGGAGCAGAGTAACATTTTTTTTATTAAATAAGATAAGGAAAAATTGTTACATCTTTAGATATTTTTTCAATTCATCGCATTTTTTGAACCAATTGCGTAAAATTCTGAAATTTTAAGAAAAAGCATTTGCTTAAGTTTTATGCATACGGCCCATTGTGTTTACAGTTTAGTTGTAAAGCATTGGCATTGTTAATTAGCCTAATCTCTAAATATTTACAATGTTTTAAAAAAAATAAGTAAATTATCAGACGGAGCTCCATCGTAGAAATTTCTGACCTTTTGGTAATAAGAGTTCTTGTGAACATTAGCTAAGCTTTCAACTGTTTTGACATTAGGCCTGTTCCTGTATTTATTTTTAATGAGATTCACCTCTGAAATTTTTTTTCAGCAGCAGCACTACTGTGCGGTAAAATAGCTAATGTCAACATATCGAGCCCTAACCGCCAAAATAACGTAAGCGACATTTTTTTCAAAATTTTCTTTTTGATGCAGAAATGTATCTAGATGCTCTAGGAATATTTCTGCATCAAAAAGAAAATTTTGAAAAAAATGTCGCTTACGTTATTTTGGCGGTTAGGGCTCGATATATGTACTCTGCCAAATTGCTAAAAATACAAAAAAAGTTCAAAAGTTCAAAAGTGTCTTTTTGATGCAGAAATATTCCTAGAAAAAAATGTCGCTTACGTTATTTTGGCGGTTAGGGCTCGATATACATACTCTTAATGCAAATGGAACAACGTAAAAAATAATCTGAGCATACTTTAGGTCAAGCGGAGTAGGGAGTAGATTTAAAATTTAAAGTAAATCTACTCCGATCGGAGCAAAGTCCGGACGCTGCTATAGTACTCCAATTGCAAATGCCTTCGAGTTCATTAAAAACAAGTGCGACATAAATCAAATTCGCCACTCTCTTCATAGCCTTGACTCGCATTTCGTCTGAGAACTTGGAAATTTTTAATTTTTTTTTGTTGATTTTGTCTCACATATTCTTCTATACATTTACGACGCTTCTTTTTCACTGTCTCCGTTTGACATTGGTTTATCAGTGAGAGCATTCATCATGTTTTTGTCCCGTTTCTGCTTCACATTGACCCAAATTGGGGTCCACTGAATGAACAACCGGGCCAACAGTAAAAACCAATGCATATACATATGTACGAGTATGTATGCAGGCTACAAGAAATACAGAAATATCAACAAATCAAAACTGGAACACTGCAAAAATCAGCTGGTAGGTACACAACAAGTAGAAAACAAATTGACGCGCACTGGCTCAAAATGAAATGGAAATCATATGCAATTTAAAAAGGTAAAAGTTGTTCTTGTAAATACTTTTTTATAAAATTCAACATATGAAAAACCTGTTTTCCTAATTTAAGGAGCATTTCGAATGTCGCCTTCGTGCTAAGAGAGCTTTCTTAATGTTCTACTGTTCAAAATATTTGCTTGGGATGAAGTTTGGCGGTCTTTATGGCATAAATAAAGATCCTTTTTGTATCTTTTGCACTTTGCAAAAATAGCGATGTAATACATACTTATTTCACCGTACGACAGTAAATTTTACACAAAAAAAATCTATATATGTAGAAACCATGCGCCAAATATAAAAAAACTGCGTTTTTAATTTTTCCTCTGACGTCAAGACTTTTTTTAAAGGACTTTGCAATTTTAAAAGTATCATAATTAAAAAAAAAAACATTAAAAAAATTCAGAGCAGTGCAAACCTGAGTATTAAATTAAAGAGAAAATTCTGTAGAATTAAAGACAAGTACATTTTTTGGTGAATAAGAACAATTAGGTATTGAAAATGTTATTTTAAAACTTTATCCATAAATATCCTTGAAATGTTGCAATAATTATTTTTGAAAAAATTACATGGTGAGGACTAATATACACTCGACCACATACTCGAATTACGAAATAATAAATGTATATGCTGTTTTCGATTCTACCAAAATATGTCGCCTTTTTATTGCCCTTTCTTTTTTTATACCCGAGCGCACTTGTGCACAAGGGTATTATAACTT
>NW_016190929.1:0-3668 GCF_001687245.7 Rhagoletis zephyria | reverse complement strand
GTATTCATACGTATATATATTGTATGTATGTACGTTAGAGTGGTCCAATTTTTGTAAGGGGAAAAAAGTTTCATCCTAGAAAACGGGGTACCCCCTTGGTTTTTTTCCTTTTCATATTTGTTATATCTATACCAACTTTCAGTTTTCTACTGCAACCAAGGCAGTGTGCTCAATGACCTTGAAATGCGCTACTATATCGCTGTAAAACTTGCAAAAATATTGGCGATTTTTTTAAAAAGCTACTGACAACTGAGGATTGTGCTATTTTTCAGGTAATTTAAATTTTAAATGTTCTTAGGTTACTAAACCAATTATTTGGAAATTATATATGTACACAATACTTCTAGAGTAAAATATGAGCATTATGAGCATCCTCTAAATTTATACATAGAAACTTAAGGTTTGGTACCAGAACTTTTTCGGCAGAACCCTATTTTGGAAAATTTTTTTTTTGGACCACTCTAATAAATATATGTACATGCATGCATGAAGGCATACTGCAGCCCATACATACAAATTACTCATACGCCACCGTGGCTTATATTGTACGACCAAAACATGCAGCATTCGCCAAAATGTGTAAAAACTGCGGAAGCAACAACTTTTAACCAAAGTATTTTGAACTACATATAACCAAACAATTCAAGCACCGATGAAAAGTATGCACCTAACGGTAAGTTAGTAATACACGCAGAATTTATTCGATATTTGCTTTTACCTACATACATAAGTCGCGGCTGTGCTAGGAGTCTCTGTGTTGATGTTGATGCTTGTTAACGAATACCACCAATTCACCTAAGTAAGCAACAGCATATGCCCCACTGAAAGCCACCAATGTTGAACTATGGCAAACAAAAGTAGTCGGTGTACACACATACAAAGAGACATATGTATGTATATGTAGCTTGGCACAGTTATGCACTCTGAACCAGCTCACTCGCTCGCTTACTCGCTCCCTGTTGTACACACTGCCACACATCTAAGCACACAAGCACACAATTACATAAGTATGTACTCATACGTACGTGACTGCTATGCATTTGTGGTTATGCTGTTGATGCTTTGCTGGTCTCAACATTACTACAAATGCAAAAACACATACTCACAATCCTTTAAATTCAACTTCACATTATTTGTCTGTTGCGGATGCGGCTGGTGTTACTGTTTCTGATGGTAACTGGTGTGATAATTCTGGTTACGGTGGTACCGTGTACAGCTATCATCTATGGCTTTCACATCTGTGGTAATTGCATTCGTACCTTATCTTCCTAGTGGTAGTAGTGGCGATCTTGATTGTGTTAGTGCTGTTTCGTTGCACTTTGTTGACTGCAGTGCCGGTTCGTTTGCGCGCTGTTTTCGCATGTTTATGTTATGTTTTTTTTTGTGGTTCGTACAACAGGTAATTGGAGGAAATTTCATTTTATATTTTATGTATTCACAAAAAATAGGTATACACTTACACTGAAGAAACGATTTGGAGTGCAAATACTTTATAATGCATTTTTTTCCATAATAGTAGATACTAAATAGATTTCATAACACAAATAAAACGATGCCAAACACTTCAGGTGAACGCTTAAGGCAAGCCAAGTTTAGTTAAGCAAAACTGCGGCACCATATGACCACTTCAGAGGAGGATTTGGCGATGTTCTGGCTAAATGTATCCAGTTCAAAACAGAAAAAAAATGTCTTTTGCCGAAAAAATACTTTTCTTCCCAAGTCACTAGCTTATTACGCTGCCTTATGTGAGGTTGTATAAATTATTTTCTAGACTCTAAAAACACTCATATTTCAAAATGGTTCTCTTTTTTATTAAGCAATCGCATTTCTGGCTAGTATATTTCAAGACGAATGGATAAGGATTGAGCCAAGAGCTTGTGTGAGCAAATCCAATTTTTGGCAGCAAATGTCAGTTACGCGGTTTTGCAGAAAAACGATACGCAGTTTTGTACTTTAAACGCTGATATGCATACATACATATTTACATTCCTACAACCCAGCTAAAAAAAATGCGAAGCTCTTTTTCTCTGTGGTCTCCCACAGCAACACCTCGAATGTGTGTTCTCGGAGCGCTCCCAATATGGAGAGAAAAAGGACTCACAGGGCAACACCGGAAAGCCATAGGGAACCCCACAGTAAAACCTCAAATGAGTGTTTTCGGGGCTCTGCCAATATGAAGTAAGAAGGGAGTCAGAGTGTGTTTTTGTTATCTTGTTTTTCTTTTCTTTGTATCTAGTCTGTATGACGAAAATGAAATTTTCAATAACGAAGAGAGTCGTCGCTTCCGAATGTACCTGGAAAGGGACAACGCAAAAACTTTTGGCATTATGGCCTTTGGAGGTAAACAAAAACGCCTACAAAACTACATTTGTTCTTATTTAAATTTTTTTTCATAATTTTTCCACTTTTACATAGTAAATGAAATACTAGTAAATTATGAATAAAATAAGAAGCATTTTGAAAAACCGAAAAGCCTGTTTTCCGATCTATTATCGGAAACTTTAAAGCGCTCCGTCTCGTCTCCGTATTCTCGGATTTTTTAAGGAGTCCTTTTCAGTCAAAAGTCAAGAAACCCTTTATAACCTTCCACTTAGACTTAAATTAAAGTTAGAACTTTCGACTATTATTCGCCAAAATATCATCCCTGCACCTTAACCTGATTGTCAGTTATAGTCATTTATTCAATGATCGTGGTATGCTAAATTCGGTGATTTCTAGCACAATTTATACTGCAACTTTTTATCAATTAGTTTTATAAGAAAGCCGTTGGGCGGGGCGTATGAGTAACTACTTGACATGTTTTAAAAACTTTCATATTTTCAACTAAATCCAACAGTATATTTGTTAATATGGTCTCCATTTGGTATAAAAAGAATGCATATGCAATTAGCATTTAGTGAGACTAATATATTTAATACACAAAAAAATTTCATTGAAAACTTGTACTTAAGTAGATAAGTAATTTAAAATTGATAAAAAAACGCCTAGATAAACTAAATTTCGTAAAACGTGTCGCAATCGATTTCGATACGAAATTTTTGTTAGCTGGTTACATAATAGCACTATTGTAGTTTTTTTCCATTCAATTTACTCATTAAATTTGTTTACAGTCAAGTATTCGAGTCAGGTATTCGAGAACTTCTTTAGCGCACGGATTTTGGTACTATACAGAAATTTTGTGATATCCTCCACAACATTACCAGATATTTATTGAGCACCGCGTTAACTAAAATTTTTAATTTTCATAAATTGGGTGCTGCATATTTTGTAATAAAAAAATCTTTAAAAATTGTGGAAGGTTTTGATTTGTGCACGCTTGCCAATAAACTTATGTATATGTATATACCTACGTGCTTACATAAATATTTATGTAGGCATGTACGAATGTATGTATTTACAGATGTTTTTCCCTTTGCCTGGAAACTTTCTGTTTATTTGACTGCATGAAAACTTGTCCCTGCAGGTGTTAAAAGTGCATGCATCAAACGCACACATCAATACAAGTAAAGAAAACACACACAGTTGGAAAATAGTGTATGACCTATCGATTCGATGGCTTTTTTGGTAAATTAATATTTGTGCTTTCAACTTCGAGGTTATAGGTCTTATAACTCAAAAAATGCAAAAATATATATATAAAGGCATGGCCCGAAGGGAGAGACCTTATC
>NW_016190928.1:0-3668 GCF_001687245.7 Rhagoletis zephyria | reverse complement strand
CCTTAAATCTTTTACATTCCGTTAGACCGCACCAGACGAAATGGCAGTGCCGGGAACCAGCGAAAGTGATGCGCAAACGTCCAAATTGCTGTTGAATGCTGATGACATAATCTATAAGATACTACCTACCGATGAAAAATATAAAAAGCAAATTTTCGATTTAATAAAGCGTTCTCATTTAGCAGAGATTGAGCACGCACGAATCGAGCATGAACAAAGATTAAATTTCGAGACAATGCATCAAGAGCTTAAACTCAGTTACTATCGTAAAAATGAAGAGTTAAAATTGTGTCAAATGCGCGAAGAACATGGTGCACGTATGCGACAAAATGAGCTGGAACATAAAGCTCGTATGCGTGCGTATATGCTAAGCTCGCGTAACACACCTCCAAAATGTTCAAAAAGTAAGGCTGGCAGTGAAATAGATGATAAAGGCGACGATAATTCGAACACCTCTAAACCAACTTCCGAAGATTAGGTAGCATGGAAATAAAATTCAGCACTCTGCGGATGGTTGACGTCGCTACAACGTTAGTCAGATAACCAGTATTTTAAAAATTATTAAAAAATAATGTTATTCCGTAGAAATTAGTAAAATTTTTGGGTAAACAATAGGCTCATCAATACCATACAACATTACACTTTTACGCAATGCGCATTAGTACATATTTTCCTTTAGGTACATAATTTATTTTGAATATACATACATACATATTTTCATTGGCGATGGAGCCGTTGGACAGAAAAAGCGCTAATAAAGTAAAATATNTACAACGTTAGTCAGATAACCAGTATTTTAAAAATTATTAAAAAATAATGTTATTCCGTAGAAATTAGTAAAATTTTTGGGTAAACAATAGGCTCATCAATACCATACAACATTACACTTTTACGCAATGCGCATTAGTACATATTTTCCTTTAGGTACATAATTTATTTTGAATATACATACATACATATTTTCATTGGCGATGGAGCCGTTGGACAGAAAAAGCGCTAATAAAGTAAAATATTTAAATGGCACAAAAAAAAATTTAACTAAAAGTAAATTGGTTGTGCCAATGAAAAAACTCGTAACAGCATCCAATCGATGTAAGTGGCAAAGTGGAATACTCTACTAATTTAATTATTACTATACAAAAAGTATATTAAATTTTTATGCAATGTTTTACTGTTTATATTAGTCTGTTATCAATTCTCATTTTATTTTAGCATGTAGGCGAATTTTCAGGGTATCAACCCATAAGCTATACAAATAAAGTATACTATAAATGTATTATAATTAAACCTAGTACCAATTTATATACATCAATGTTTTATTATGTTGTCAATGGCATTTATATAGTTGGAACTCAATTATGTAATATTTTATACAACCATTCAAATAAGCTAAAAAGTATACAGGAATGTACAAGAATACAAATTACATATATGTAATAGTTATTACAAATAGTCCTAATGAGTCTGTCATAATCTAAAATATGTAGCTAAAAATAAAACTCATCCTAATACCAGCAATAAGAAATAACAATCAAGGCTGAGTGCAATAACATCCAACTAACAAACATTTGTCTCTATTTTTCTGNAAAATATGTAGCTAAAAATAAAACTCATCCTAATACCAGCAATAAGAAATAACAATCAAGGATGAGTGCAATAACATCCAACTAACAAACATTTGTCTGTATTTTTCTAAAATCGAATGCATCTGCGGGGACTTAAAAATAGCAAAATAAATTGTATGTGTGTACATACATGCATACATATGTACATATACTTACATATAACAAATGTATTTTTGAACTTCAACGAAGATGCATGCATGACTCAATTAGTTAAAGGACTTCAGTAGTAGTGTCGCCACATTTACAGCTTCGCTTACATACATACGAACAACTAAAATAACGATTAGGTGTATTTATAGAAAATCTAAGAACAAAAGTCATTCGACTACGTGGGGCTGAAGAAAAGATTTGCGCTTGAGACTTGTGTGCGCGCGTATATGGAAATATCGCAGTTCTGGACATTTATGATGACCATCCAAGAATGATAGATATACATAAATACATAAGGCAGTTTTTCAGCGCACAGTTTACGTGGTCTAAGTTCAAACTGGCACTGAAAAACTGTCCACAGAAAGGAATAAGTAAGAAATTCAGATCATATTTCTTAAATACCTGTGAAAAGGAATATGAAATTAATTTGCAGTATTTATATGTACTATCCATTCTTGAAACAAAAATGTGAAAATTTTAATAACATTTGGTTGACTATTTCTTGGATTTGCCCATACGCAATTCCAAATAACTTTACCTTTCACTCTCTATGTTGTGAATACAATTGCTTTCTGTTGTTTACATAGGTGGACACATGGGTATATTCCCCACATACATACATACAAAAGAAAGAAATTCATGCAGTCTATTCCTGTTTCCGTGCGCACAATAGCAGGACATTTAACCGTGAGCATGTGTAAAGATGAGCATGTAAAATTCGAAATGTTGATATGAAAATGAATTCAAAGCAAAATAGCTATGTAAATACGAAAGTGCATTTATTTGCACACATACATATGGATATGTGTATATGTGCATACTTAGCCTGCAGGAAGTGGAACTAGATTGAATACTAGTACAGGATCACACTTCCTTGTAACCAACACTAGTAACCAAAATGGTCCAAACATATGGAGAAAAAATGGTTACATTAACATTGAGATGTCATTGGACCACACACACACGACTAATCCGTTTGGACCATGAACTGAATTTCATAGGATTTTATACAAAAATATTTCCTAATTTTTAAAAGTTCTTTTTAAATTTAAATAATAAAATTCATTATTTTGGTCACGAAGAGGTGGTGTTCAACACTTACTATACATATACGAATTTTTTACGTTTGACTTGGTCCAGGTCAGCATAACATGTCACTAGTATGCAACCTGGCCCTTTTGCACATACATGCTTTAAAACCATGTCTCATTAGATCACCTGGTTCTCAAGTTTTTGCAGGGTACCCTGTGGGGAAACGCACTACTGCCGAAATAGTTCCGTTTCTAGAGAATTTAGAACCTTGGCTAGTGCGCGTTAATTCTCTTTTGCATGCTAGCAACTGGCGAATTCAACATTGAGATGTCCTACGGAGTGTAAATTGAACCCTGAGTTAAGCAAATGTTCCAAAGTCTGGTTTTTAATCGCTCTTTTGGAAGATTTACATGCAAATACATTTTGCTAATTAAGAATTGTTAACAAATTACAAATTTTTGACAGTTTAGAGACCAAATAATTTGAAAAACAAAATGAAAAAAATCTTAGCTGCTTTACTGCTAAGACCTGTTTAATATGCCTTGGAAAAGGTAAAATTTTTAATAAATATTTTCAGGATTTTTTTACATTTTGCCCTATACAAATTTTGTTTAGAACGGATAAATGGACCATCAAAAAATTAACGGTACGTCTAAATTTTTCTATGAGTATTGAAGTCGGTCTTGTTTTTAACCGATTTCAAAAAAAGGAGAAGGTCATCAATTCGTCGGGATATAAGTATATATATTTTGTAAATATGTTACCGCATAACTTTGGACCACGTCATATATGTATCCACCAAAGTTGGTAAGTTATTTCAAAAACAGTTCAGCGGGGTTTTTCGAATAATTGGGGTAAGTT
>NW_016190926.1:0-3668 GCF_001687245.7 Rhagoletis zephyria | reverse complement strand
ATACTACATACTTACTTACATTAATTCATCCATATGCGATATTTTTTTTAAATGTTTTTCGTAAATGTTGTTCGTTGAATGTTGTTTGTTGTTGTTGTTGTTGTTGCTATTTTTGTAAATAATTAACTTGTAAATTTTTTTTTTTGGTTTCCTTTCCCCCATCCTATGTGTATATACATACATACAGATGTACATTATAGATGAATATTTGTAGCTTTATTTTATTTAGTTGTATGTTGTAATAATTTTCTTGTTGCTGTTGTACACACTCCCAAACATACATAACAAATTAAATGTACAAGTAGTATAAAAGTTTGTTATTCATATAGTGGTATTTGTAGTATCAATATATACTTTTTTTATATATGTACATAAGTTGTTTGTTCGCTAGAAGACAAAAAACAAAAAAATAGAATTTTGAGAATAAAGATACTGATGGTTTTTTTTAAGCAGTAAAATAAAAATTCTCAACTTATTCATAAAAAAACTAATTTTTGTGTTAACCTAACCTTTAATAACTCCCACTTTTATCGCCGAATATCGGCTCCATTTAATATATATCCCATCCAAGTATTCTACCGCAAATACTTCCAAAGATACGATGTATGAAAGTTTAGTTTTGTTTGAGAATTTCTACGACATCTTTCACTCAACTCATTCCCATACCAAATTTCTATGTACAGTTACACTTACATATTTAAAGTGCACTCAATCTATCATATTTTCTTAGAATGCAAAGTAGCCTATGTTGGTTTCCAAATCATAATATACAGGGTGTCCTAGACTACCCGTTCACCTCTTCTAAAATGGAGGAAAATAATTTTATTGAAAAACACAATACTATGAACTACCAAGTCGGGGAAGCTCTATCTTTTCGTCGAATAAGACTACATTTTTCCTATTTTAGGAGGCGTGGCGGATTAGACTGCATCACCAAAAAAAGTTGCGATCGCAAAATTTATTATAATATTTTTGAAAAATATTAAGTTTTACGTGGGCTGGACCGATTTGAAAATATAAACCTCCGAATAAAAATAGTTTCTTAAAGTATTTTTTGAATAACATCACCTCAGATAACAAATTAGTTTAAGGAAAACTTAAATAACTGGGCAAACCTATACAGATTTGGATCTTGTAAACAAGGGGGTGAGAAAATCCCTTTCCAATGATACTTCATAAGTCTAAATCGGCATAGTATTGGCTTAGCTATTCAAATTCAAAAATCTCATTATTCCGTTGAAATTTTTAAAAAATATTTTTTATGCAAATTTTCCAAGCTTAAGGGCTGTGTGCAGCTCTCAGGAAATATTTTTCCCTGGTATTTTTTTTTTTGCTTGAAAAAAAAGTACTTTGCTTTTTCTGTTCATTTCCTTGAAGAAATAAATATACGAACATTTTTTTTTTGAGAGCTGCAAACTGATTTAAGAATTTTTTTTAGAAGAAAATTACTTTCCCATTCCTTGTGGGTCAATTTATATGAATTTTCCGCTTTTATTGAGAGCTGCAAACAGCCCTTTAGACTATTTTGTCATCTGAGCTGTTTTTTCAAAACATTTTTTAAAAAACTATTTATGTGTATTCATAAAAACCTCAATTTTTGGAGGTATTTTCAAATCAGTCCAGCTCACGAAAATCTCAATATTTTGACGAAATGTTTTGGTGCAAATCTTAAAATGTAATAGATTTGATACCGATTTTTTTTTTTGCATGGGGAATGATGCAGTCTTATGTTCATACATATGTACATATTGTATAAGAAAAAACGAGTTTCCGCCTGGAATATGTTTGAGCATGAGCCATCCATCGATCCATCGGTAGACCATACTTGGAACCCTCTGTGTATCATAGATAGTATTGTAGGGCTTGTCAAAGGATCCTTATCCTCATCTAAAAATGGCTTGAGAACCTCCCCGAGTGACCCCGAAGTTACTTAGGGAATTAAAGTGTTGGCTGATGCCGATGATGTATCTATAGTTGTATCCGGCTAATTTCCTTCGGTTATTAGCGAAATTATTGAGGGCGCTTTAAAGAAAATAGATTCCTGTGCCATAAACATAGGCCCCTATTGCGAGTGTCGACTGGCAGTAGAATAGAAATTTGTCGATCGAGTCGATAATCTTTTATTTTGCTATTGTGTAACTTGATCGATAAAAATTTGTACTATTGTGAATGGTTGACGGAATTGTAAACAGCTGTTTGTTTTTTTACATTTGTTTCATTTACATCATTTTTAAAATAATTGCTTTTATTATAAAATTAGAAAAATGGACACAGTTGAAATATGGTTTAGTGATGAGGAAGATGATGTGGAAGCTAATAGATTAGTAGAGTTGGCTAAAGCAAGGAGGGAATTGCGAGATTCGTCGGATCCCTTGGAGTTGGAAGATGAAGTGTATGTACATATGTGAATTTTATGAATAGAAGTTGCGTTCCCGATGCTTCAAGGTTTTTAGGTTTTACAGGATTTGCAGGAAAAGCTGTTTTCCTCATTAATAAATTTTATGGAAGTTTAAGAAATACGGTACCGTTTAGTTATTTGTACAATGATGTTGAGTATTTGTGTCCAAACGCGTGACCCGAGTTTTAAAACTTTAACATACAAGTGTAGTGAAAGAATTAAACTTTAATTTAACAAAGATTTCAAGTTTCCGAGCACTAGTTAATTAATAAATTATGCAGTTTTTTGTAAACTTTGATGTTGGTTCTGCGCAAAAACACTGTGGATGGCGTAGCCGGAATTATATGCACAAGAAATATTGTATATCTTTCACAAAAGAAGCGGAGCTTCCTCCCCTGCTCTTTACGGAAATTCCTTTGCCTATGTCCTCACTCTCCTGCATCAGCTCGACCAACCGCGCAAGTTGCCTTTTGTTGCTTACAATTTTTGATCTGTAATTCAGACACATATGTACATACATATGTATATTTCACAATTTTTTACAACTTCCAATTCAATTGACTTACTTTTTATCCGTTATAGTACCACTTTCTTATGTAAATTTTATAAACGCAAACTCCAACGACTAAAAAACAGCAATAGAAGGATGAGCGATTAAAAAGTATTCACAGTCGCTAATTGAGCGACTAAGCGACACTCACAATACCATCGACAATCGATAATCGCTTAATAGTCGTTTATCTACTGCCAGTCGACACTCGCAATAGGGGTGATAAACTGCAATGCAAAGTACCCAATTTGCTTTTCAAAATCCCAAACGTAATTGTAGTTAAAACAATGGCGAGCGAGAAAGGATGGCCTCAGAGGCCCTATATGCAACCAAAATAATTCCGGGCAATAGATGGAGGTTGAAGCCAAAGATTGTATCTGGATGTAGAAGGCAAGAGTCTTAACCATACGTTCTTATGAAGCGCTGCTATTTTGCCCAAACCTAACGTCTTTAAATCGTTAAAAACTTCGCGGAATTTAAAGGTAAGTTGCTGTTGGCGCAACGAGTGCAATAAACCCGACGAAGACTCTGAACGTTTTGTTCGCTTTAATTATCACCGATAGAACTTTATATCAGAAATTCAGCTTTATCTTACTGGAAATAAGAGTTATTCACACACAGTACCAGCACAAATATACTGCCATCTGATATACATAAAAGCGCTTCCCACCGACTATAGCGTACCAAGAGACTATAGCGAGCCACGATGACTAAAAGGCA
>NW_016190925.1:0-3668 GCF_001687245.7 Rhagoletis zephyria | reverse complement strand
TCTCTCTCTCTCTCTCTCTCTCTCTCTCTCTCTCTCTCTCTTTCTGTAGCAACAATTGTGCTATTGTACTAGGGCTAGTATAAGAAAGGACAAGTCGACAGAAAACTGGAAAGGGTAAGGCTACTTAGCGATGGAATGTACTCCAATTACCAGGACAAGTGGTGGCCTTTGTGATGGCACAACACCTTGCGCACTCTGTTGAAATAAAAGAGAGAGAGAGAGAAAAGAAAGAATGCTGGCAAAACTGGTAACACGCACAGCAACAAGGGAACAATGAAGGCGGTAATGATAGGCCCGTTCGGGCAGAGATAGGGCTATGATTTAGGGGCAAATCGGTCGGTAAGTAGTGGAGCTTTGTTTTGGCCAGTTCTCCTTCCAGTGGTCGCATCCCTGGCACAGCAAACAGTCAACCGACAGCGAGACAGGCTCAATCAAACGCCAAAAAAGAAGAAAGATTGGATGGCTGGCGCTGAAAAGGCAACTCACTTGCTCGCTCGAGTTTGCAACTGCTTCAAAACTGCCTGCATTGTGTGCTGCACTTCATGAAACTGGTCTCCAAGTCGAAACATTCACGCCTGTCAATCACTGGACAGTACAATTGGCAGTTAGGACACGGGCAGACAGAAAGACAAAAACTAACAGAGAGAAAAATAGTCGTGAGCAGTGTGCGGGCGCCATATCATGGTTCAATGTGATTTTTGTAAAATCGTCTGTTTAAATGCAAACTTAAGAAAATTCAAAAGGCTTTGACTCGCAAATTAAATCGCTCAATCAGACGATGAGTGGAACTGTAAAAGTGATAAGAAATACTGCCTTAAAGTTTGTGAAATGCTAAAAACAAAATACATCTTGTGCACTCATGCGAGATATCGAGTACTGAGCCAAACTTACGCTTTCCAGTCTGGGACATTCTGCCGCCATCTCATCTCATTATCACAAAGATGCTTTCATAACAATAATCAGCTGCAAAGTGACACTAAGAATAGAAATAGACACTGAGTCGAGTTGCCTGAAACATTGCAGGCCCTGACACGAGCCACGCATCAATCAATCAATCGACTGCTGCAGTGGTAAGTCTAATTAATTGGACACGGCTGCGACTGAGGAAAAAAAGACAAAAGCAAGTCGTGTGGAAGCTCAGCAGCACAGAAGCCAGCAAAGTCGGGTTACCATGGTGAGCCATTTAGGAAGTAAACGCGCCAACTTGCCAAAGATGAAAAAAGTGCTCCCCAAACTAGACGCCGTTCTCTGACTCCAGCTCACTGTCTCTGGCGTCTACACGTCTTTTCAATTCAAGCTAATTAGAACTAATAAAAGTGCTTCCCAGCGTCGCTGACTCCACTCGCCTTCCTCGCTTCTGACTCTGACTGAGCTCTCTTTTCTGCTTTCCTGCTACAGAATTGAATGACATAATCGTAAATAATTTACTCTCACTTGGCTAAAGATAGCCAAGTGAAGGCTTTAGTGTACTTCAGCGAACCAAAGTGTGACATCAAGGCAGATCTTTTTCTCGACTTTTGCAAAGACAAGCAGAACAGCAAACACTGCAGGAAGTCCTCCCCCTTTCTATTGGATGTCAATCGAAAGCGTCATTCCAGAGAAGTGGGAGAGGGCTAATTTAGCACATTCTTGCCGTCCGCAATGAGCCATTATATGGTGTCTGGTTAATCAGCATCAGCGGCAAGTCTTCTTGTTAGTTTTCGTTAGACAAAAACATTCAGTTACTAGGCTTTAGTCAGTCAGTTTGGTTCTATCTCAATTATCTGCACTACCACACAACAAAAATTGCCTAGCCAGTCGTTGTTGTAATATGCCTAATTTGTAGGTAAAGTCATTTAAAGTGACTGGCCAAATAATAGTATATATAAAAAACTAATTTACTTTGCTATACAACAAATAAAGAAGATAGATAGAACCAAAATGAAGCCATATTTATAAATCTCAAAAGCAGAAAGTAGTGCAACAGCACGAGAAATCGTACAGACTCNAAGTATATATAAAAAATTAATTTACTTTGCTATACAACAAATAAAGAAGATAGATAGCACTAAAATGAAGCCATATTTATGAATCTCAAAAGCAGAAAGTAGTGCAACAGCACGAGAAATCGTACAGACTCAAAGCAATAACAAGTACCTGCAACTACAACCACAGTCGGGAAACATGCAAACATTACGATGTTAATTATCTGCTAGTGAAAAAACAAGAGAAANTTGTTGTAATATGCCTAATTTGTAAGTAAAGTCATTTAAAGTGACTGGCCAAATAATAGTATATATAAAAAATTAATTTACTTTGCTATACAACAAATAAAGAAGATAGAACACCAAAATGAAGCCATATTTATGAATCTCAAAAGCAGAAAGTAGTGCAACAGCACGAGAAATCGTACAGACTCAAAGCAATAACAAGTACCTGCAACTACAACCACAGTCGGGAAACATGCAAACATTACGATGTTAATTATCTGCTAGTGAAAAAACAAGAGAAAGCTAAAAGTAGAGCGCCAGTGGACGGGTTCAGTGAAATCACAATTTTCGACCACCAACTTTACCGCAAATTGCCCAGTGTATGTGTTCGTAATAGCTCAATTAGCAGAATCAATCGTGTCGTAAAGCGCTGACCTAGTGCCGGCATTAATTTGCCTGCCTGATAAATTACACCTGTACTGCAGCAAGGAGAGCAAATGAAAAAAATAGTGTACTTTGGCGAGCAGACAAAGGAGAAATTGGATCTCGATCAGACGAAAGGATTGATTGATTGAATTGAAAAAGCAAAAATAGATGTGCCAGCTTTGTGTTTGCCGGTGCTGCTGTTGCTACTGCTGTTTTCACCACAGCAACACGACCGCAGAACGATTACCCGCACTTAGAAGTGGGCAAAAATGGACACTGCCAAAGAGAAGGGGCTCAGGTGAACAGAGAGTGAGTGAGTGTGTGAGTGAGAAAGAGAGAGGTGCACAAAACCGTAGTGCGTCGCCGTGGTGAAGATATTTATAGCAAGAAGAACGCTGGCGCGAGCGGCGATTAGACNCGCCAAAGAGAAGGGGCTCAGGTTAACAGAGAGTGAGTGAGTGAGTGAGTGAGAAAGAGAGAGGTGCACAAAACCGTAGGGCCGTCGCCGGGGTGAAGATATTTATAGCAAGAAGAACGCTGGCGCGAGCGGCGATTAGACCAAATCTGTCGCTTTGTCGGCGGACGCTTCGATTTGTAGCAATTAATGGCGCAATTGCAATTTAAAACGCCAAAATAACCATCAGCACAGCCACACTGCAACATTGCTAGTGACGCCGGTGAAATTGCTACCTAATTGCTGGCCGATTACCATGGCAGTCATCGTCGCAGTGCTCAGGTAAACCGCAATGAACTTTCAACTGCACGGCATGCTCCTGGCACATTTGCAGTTGTGCAGTAGTAGTAGTGGGGATGGTTGCGGCAGTATGACATCTACATTAGCACCAACATCGATAGGTGGCACTGATGGGAAGCGACAAAAAAGAAAGAGAGAGAGAGAGACAAGGACTAGTGACAAGTGGCAGTAGTGCANGCTCAGGTAAACCGCAATGAACTTTCAACTGCACGGCATGCTCCTGGCACATTTGCAGTTGTGCAGTAGTAGTAGTGGGGATGGTTGCGGCAGTATGACATCTACATTAGCACCAACATCGA
>NW_016190924.1:0-3669 GCF_001687245.7 Rhagoletis zephyria | reverse complement strand
ACAGCGATTACTCTAAAATATTTAAAATAGCAACAAATAAGAGCGAAAGAGCGGCAAGCTTTTCATTTGACTTGACTATTTCTGGCCAATTCCGCCAACTCGTTCGTTCTTTTTCTACTGCCCGCATATTTTTTGGCGCCACAGCATATCAGTTTGTTAGTGTTGTTATTCTTATTTGTGCTTTCGTTGTTGCTGTTATGGTTGTTCTTCATCATCGCATATTTATTTTTGGTTGTATTTATATATTTAACTTTGTTCCCTACCAAATTGTTAGCGAAAATTTCCACTTCCACTAATATTCCATTCCATTTGCTTGCCCAATCCCACCCCTCTGCTCGTCTGTTCGTCCTTTCGTTCGTTCGTTTTTGCATTCGAATAAAGTTAACATTGCAAATTACTCAATTCTCGTTTAACAAAGTTTTCAATACGCTGCTGCTCCGCCTTCTTTGGAAAATTAAATTTTCATGCTGCATACTTGCTACTACAATGATAACAGCAACAACAACAAAATCCCGATACAGCATATACATATATGTATGTATCCTATATATCATCATTATGGACGCTATTGTTTTTATTGTTGTTCCATAAGACTACTCGAATTGTTTAGTGTGACTTGAATGACTGTTGGACGTGCAAAAATTCTGTTCTCTTGAGTACATTTCCTTGCTACCACAACGCTGTCATGTTGTGGCTGTTTTATTATTGTTGTTACGCTGTTTTTTCAAACCGAATATCGGACACATATTTAAGTGAGTTTGCTGACAGTTACATGGTTTTGCCCGACAAAAGTGGAATTTCAAGAAAATTAGGTCATTCAAGCGAATTAAGATTGCCTGAGAGATTTAGCTTTTGTTGTAAAATCCACAAAAATTAATGTTGAAAATTTGAAAATTTAATTTAAAGCTTTTGCTTTAAAAAAGCGCTCATGTATTTACAAAAAAACAAAAAAGTGTTGAAAAAAAACATTCCGCACAACGAGCTTTCATAATTTTATCAATATGCTTTCATAGAGCTTTCACGACGTTTTCTAGACCTAGCTTTTAGCCTAGTCTCTACCGTATCTATACTTCACAAGTAAAGCTGTGAAAATGTCACAATGCTCCCGCAAGCTTTTGTTATGCCTTCCTAAAGCTTTGCCCTTTTTCGTGTCTATGACAAAAAATAAATTAAATATCTGAAAATGAAACGCATTTTATTTAGCTAAAAAAGCTTAGGCAAATGCTTTCACAGAGCTTTCACAATTTTCACTACAGTCAATGTCAATATAAAGTGATCTTTTGAATATATGGTAGCTTTTTAGAGACAAAATTTTACTACTATAAATTTTTTGTATGCTTTCGGAAAGCTTTCACACATTTTAAACTCCCAAGAATATATGCATTTTTGATTTTAGACAATAATGCCAGCTTTTCTTTCAAAAGTACATATACAGTTTTCAAAGAAATAATCACAACAAAAGCATGGAACTCCTATATAAAACTTGTTAAAAGCTAACAAAAATTTAAGCTTTGTCACACACCTTATTTGCCCATTCTTTGGGGCTAATATGAATCTAAAGTTTTCGTTAAAGTTAAGTNTACAAAAATTTAAGCTTTGTCACACACCTTATTTGCTCGGATCGAAGTTTCAGCGCTTTCAAAATTTATAAGCGCCCATTCTTTGGGGCTAATATGAATCTAAAGTTTTCGTTAAAGTTAAGTTAAGTTTCGCGAGTTACTTTCGCAAAGCTTTCTTGCTTTTTAAAACTTTCATTGTTTCCATATATCGGGGAAAGCTCGCATAATGGTAATTTTTTCGGAGTTTGCAAACAAAATCGCGTTAACAAAAAGTTCACTTGCTCTAGTTTAATTGTTGGCGCCGAAAATGCCCTGCAGAGATAGCAGCTTTTCATTTGTCCTTTAAAGAGACTTTTTTATAATGTTTACTAAAGGACGAGTGACTAGTTGTACATTTCCCCTGAGCGTATGCTTTGGTAGATTCACAAAAAAGCTCTGATTGTTGCGAATTAGGGCTCAATGATTAAAGTAGTTTAGAAACATTTAGTCAGCTCTTAGACTATTTCAGAAACTTTCTATTTGAAATTGTTTAACCTATTGGAATAAGCTTTATCCGGTAGAGCTTGAGATCAAATCTGCGAACGTGGCGCAAAGTGAGGAACTGAAGAAATGGGGTTAGTTTTCAGACCGGTATTTTTTCATAGTAAAAAGGCTTACAGCCACATCTTTTTCTTCCTGTCTTAAGGTGATAGCGGCAATTAAAAGCTGTTTGCGTATAAGGGATGTGTATATTATTCACGAGTAAAATATATTGCCGCTGTGGTGTAGTGGTAAGCAGTGCGCGCTTCCACTCCGCAACGTCTGGGTTCAAAGCCTGGTCAAAGCAACATCGCAAAAAAAATATAGAAAAGGTTTTTTCTTAACAGCGGTCGTCCCTCGGCAGGCAATGGCAAACCTCCGAGTGTATTTCTGCCATGAAAAACAGCTTCTCATAAAAATACAATCGCCGTTCGGAGTCGGCGTAAAACTGTAGGTCCCTCCGCTTTGTGTGACAACATCAAGGCGCACNAATCGGAGGAGAAGCTCGGCCAAACACTAACATATGTGTAAGCGCCAATATATTATTATTATTATTATTATTAAAATATATTGCAGGAGAGAAACTTTCTAAAGCTTTCTATAGATTGTATATGAATCGGCAAATAGTAAAAGCTCGCTTATATCGCAACTGGTCAAGTCAATTATGACCAAATCATATACCATGGAAGAAGCTTTTTTAGAGCTTTTACAGGGATTTTAATTTTTTTCTCGGTACTTAATGCAATTAGCTCCTTTGTGAAGCTGTTTCGGCATAATTCCCGCTTTGATAATGTCTATATCACTCGCGAGTAAAATATATCACACAAGCGAAACTTTCTAAAGCTTTCCATAGATTTTATATGAATGCGCAAGGAGTAAAAGCTCGGTTAGGTAGGAACTGGTCTATCAGTTATGAACAAAATATATTCCACGGGAAAGCTTTTTAATGTTTTTAGAGGGATTTGAATTTTTTTCTCAGTACTCAATGCAATTAACTCATTTGGCTTTATTTCAGTGAGGGAGAGTGCAAAAGAGCTTGTGCATATGTTGTGCCCGTCTTGAAAAAACAAAAAAAAAAAAACAAATTGAGCCACTCCCCAGCCGGTGTCAAGTTTGCTTTATTTCGACGAAAAAACGGAAATTCCTAATAAGGTATATAGGTAGTATATTCATGAAGAAATATCAAAGAACAAATTAAAATCTCGATCAAAATAATTGCAAAACTGGCACATCTTTTCTCGAAATGAAACATAGAAATTTATCAAAATTGAATTATACCAGAAAGTGTTGACAAGCCCGTAAAAAAGTACACATTTACATTAGAGGGCTGCATGAATGCATTCAAAACGGCTTTTGAATGATTCATATACAAAACGAATGAATGATTTTGCTTCAAATTTTTTTGAATTTGAGTGAATAGCTGTTCTGATATTTGTGTCGACATCACAATATTCAAACAAAGTGAAAATAAATTGAATTGAAATAAATGACAATTTTTTGAATATCCAAAAATATTTTTTCTGTGCATATATGTACAAACATCCAGCCAGCAAAATCATCGTAAACAAGCTCGTAATTGGATATTTTCTCG
>NW_016190923.1:0-3669 GCF_001687245.7 Rhagoletis zephyria | reverse complement strand
ATTTGTGGGGCGGAACTAGCGCTTTGCCAGACTGTCCCTAAATTTTGCTACAGGGTATTTCTGACTGCATACCAACACACTTTACTAATTTTCGACATAAACCACCTGGTATCGGATTTCTTAGATGNGCATCCCTTTTGCAGTAGTTCAGAGACAGTTCTGAAATTTGTGGGGCGGAACTAGCGCTTTGCCAGACTGTCCCTAAATTTTGCTACAGGGTATTTCTGACTGCATACCAACACACTTTACTAATTTTCGACATAAACCACCTGGTATCGGATTTCTTAGATGTCCATCAGCGGTACACCCTGTGATCGTTTCCGGTTCTGAATGGTATCGGATTACTCGGATTTCCATCAGCGGAACACCCTGTGATCAGTTTCGGTTCCGGAATCAGATTTGTCACCAGCGAAATCTTGCGGCTTTTATCTGGGTTCTGAACTTGGATTATCGGCGACATCTTGCGGCGGAGGGCAAAGCTTGCGGCAGAGCACCAGCAAACCGTATAGCGGTTTTGCACATGTGCAAGCAGCAAACCATATGCCGGTTCTGGCCTTGTGCAGGCAGCGCTGCTATAAATATACTACTACCTATGTTATTCGACACACTGTGTCCGAATCCGAGGTCCGTTAACCAGCATCACGTCAGGTTCGTGGTCATTTGAAGGTCAAGTTTGGAAAAATTTAACAAACTTGGAAATATTTAATAAACCTGAATTTGACCTCTAGACGACCCTGAGGAATCAAGGGACCTCCTAATTCGGTTTCAGCGACAACAAAAAAAAATTTTATGTTTTTATTGAATAAAGTTTTTGTCCTATTTGACCCTTAAATGACCTCGGAGCTGACATTATGAAGGTTAACGGAACTCGGATTCGGGTTCAGCGAGTCTAAAGCCCCAGGCTTGTTCAAGAGCTTTTCCCTACTTGACCTTCAACTAACCCTGAAATTGACGTGATGGAGGCTAAGGGACCTCGTATTCGCATTTAGCGTGTCGAATAACATAGGTATACATACATACATAAGATTTATTTAATATGCATAAACCTTTTTTTTGTAAACGTGTGATATTAGTGCATATATAGTGGTTGGCATATGTTAAAAAATTGAATATCTAAAGAGCCCTATGGTTGCCCAAACCTTTTTTTGAGAACATTAGCAAAAAATTTTGTAAAGAACATTTTGACGCCTAAGTGCGATAAAAATCACAACGATAAATTTAAAAAAAAAATACTTTGATTATTTTATGGCCTTATAGCAATTATATTCAAAAACTTTTATTGAGCTTGAGGCCGCTTTTAATGAAAAACTTATTGTGGAAAGCAACACCAATTTGAAAAAATGGTAGAAGTGATAGCTTTTACGGAAATCACCACATTTCCTCATCAGAATTCTTTCAGTAGGATTCGAACCGACGGTCCCACTGACACAGCCAGTTGCCTACGCAATGTGCTAAGTTCGCCTTGCGAATTCTTGTTGCTTTTTCCACTATTTCATTAGTTAAGCCAACTACAATCAAGCTTAGCTTTTCCAGTGCTATTCAAACTTGATTATGTGGTGGTTGGTTTTATTGGTTTTTGTTTATATTTATATTATTAGAATGTTTAACTTTTTAGGTGTGCTCGTCCTTAAGTTATTTCTTTTTGTTATTTTATGGCCTTATAACAATTATATTCAACAATTTTTATTGAGCTTGAGGCCGTTTTTAATGAAAACCTTAATGTGGAAAAGCAACAATAATTTGAAAAATGGTAGAAGTGATAGCTATTTCGGAAATCACCACATTTCCTCATCAGACTTTTTTCAGTAGCATTCGAGCAGACGATCCCACTGACTCAGCCAGTTGCCTACGCACTGTGCTAAGTTCGCCTTATTAATTCTTGTTGCTTATTCCACTATTTTCACTTTGTTTAGCCAACTACAATCAAGCGCAGCTATTTCGCTGCAATTCACTTGATCATGTGGTTGTTGGGTTTGTTGGTTTTTGTTAATATTTCTATTATTAGAATGTTTAACTTTTAGGTTTGCTCGTCCTTAAGCCATTTGTTTTTGTTATTTTATGGCCTTATAACAATTATATTCAACAATTTTTATTGAGCTTGAGGCCGTTTTTAATAAAAAACTTATAGTGGAAAAGCAACAGTAATTTGAAAAATGGTAGAAGTGATAGCTATTTCGGAAATCACCACATTTCCTCATCAGACTTTTTTCAGTAGGATTGGAACAGACGATCCCACTGACTCAGCCAGTTGCCTACGCACTGTGCTAAGTTCGGCTTGTGAATTATTGTTGCTTATTTCAGTTATTTCAGTTAGTTATTACTTCTACTATTTTTTCAGATTATTGTTGCTTGATTGTAGTTGGCATAACAAATGAAATAGTGGAAAAAAGCAACAAGAATTCACAAGGCGAACTTAGCACACTGCGTAGGCAACTAGTAAATAATAATAAAAGGACTAACCTTGTAGCTATCATTGGAGGGCTAATATTCTTTTGCAATGACTGTTGTTGATGTTTCAGTTTTATTGCAAAAGAATATTTGACCTCCAATGATAGCTATAAGGTTAGACCTTTTATTAAAACAAGAAAAAGGAAAGGTGTGTAAAATAATAATAATAATAATAATAGATTGGCGCTTACACATATGTTAGTGTTTGGCCGAGCTTCTCCTCCGATTTGTGGTGTGCGCCTTGATGTTGCCACACAAAGCGAAGGGACCTACAGTTTTACGCCGGCTCCGAACGGCGATTGTATTTTTATGAGAAGCCGTTTTTCATGGCAGAAATACACTCGGAGGTTTGCCAGTGCCTGCCGAGGGACGACCGCTGTTAAGACAAATCCTTTTTCTATATTTTTGGCGATGTTGCTTTGACCGGGGTTTGAACCCAGGTGCTGATGAGTGAAAGCGCGCACTGCTTACCACTACACCACAGCGGCCGACGTAATAAAAAAATAAACCCAATGAATAATAAAATTATAGTTAAAAACACCAACAACACGCTTTTATTACAATAAAAACTTAAAAGAAAAAATTATTGATTGATTTAAAGATTCGTTAAATAAGGATATGAAGTTCCCTAACGTGGTGTTATTTAACCTTTTAAACAAGCTTAATTTAGGATTAAAGTAATTGGCACGTAGTCATAGTCGAAATAAAGTCCACTGTAAAGTTAGTTGCATTTATTTTTTACAGGCACCCCATTGCAAACATACAGCAGCCCATTGGTAGTGGCCTTCGGCTGTACGAATTTGTTGTAACATCAGGAGTTGAAGACTTGCTCTAGCTGCTAGTCTCTTAAAATTTCCTCCAATCACGTCGTAAGCATATTTCCCATGTGAACTTGCAGCAAAGTTCAATTGTGGCATTTCCTTGAAGAGATTTTCGTGATTTCAGACCCTTAGTAAAGTAAATATCATTTATTCGTATTGTTTTTGTTTTTACACACCTTTTCTCTTTCAAAAATATACAATTTCATAAAACTTCAATGTCTATTTATCATATTGCTCGAGCGTTAGACGATCTAGAGTCCATACGCATAAGTAGGCCATTACGCCCATTTGGGTACTTAAAGTTGTCATTATAGACAATGTTTTTGTGTAAAAATAAAAATTTTTAAAAGGGCTATAATCAAATGCTTACTTAATTTTTTTTTGTTTTTTATACGTTGCA
>NW_016190922.1:3471-3669 GCF_001687245.7 Rhagoletis zephyria | reverse complement strand
GTAAGGTACTCTGTACTGTAGATTGAAAAATAAATAAATAAATAAATAATTAAACCGGCAAAGGCAAAAAAACGTTTTTTGTTTCGCAACACTTTAGCCAAATTTTTAAGAATCCGGTTAATCGTTTATGAAGCTTGAATACATTTTCTGGACACACTCTGCAAGACCTTTCCAACGATATCTCAAACATGTCGATTG
>NW_016190922.1:0-3452 GCF_001687245.7 Rhagoletis zephyria | reverse complement strand
AAGCTACCGCTACATGGTAAGCCGGGGTGTATCAATTTTGAGTAATTTAGCGTCCTTAAATTTCGAAATATTGAAGTTTCAAGCATATATGAAATGTACCGTTATATGAAAAGCGGCCTCAATTTTAGTCCGATTTCAATAAGTTTCAACGTTTTGCTTTTATATGGCAAGCACAATAACCAGAGTTTAGTACAAATTGGTAGAACGGTTACCGAGATACATATATGTGATCATAAGTGGGCGGTGCCACGCCCATTTTCCAAAATTTTATCATAAACGTATTTCTTGGTAAAGAATTGTTGCAATCATCAATTTTGAATAAATTAGCTTTAATATTTACTGATTTATCGAAGATTTCGTATTTCTCCAAATTACCAAATTATGGGATGTGAGCGTGGTTATTTCCCGGCCATTTTGGTATGCTGTAACAAGGCTAACAACTGTGCCAAGTTTGGAAGAAATTAGTGCAGCGGTGACCAAGGTATACCCATATAACCATAAGTGCGCGTGGCTACGCCCATTTTTCAAAAATTTGTAATATTCTTATTTTTCGTCTAAAAATTATTGTAGATATCAATTCTGAGTGAATAATCTTTAGTAGTTACTAAAATATCGCAGTTTTCGTATTTCTGAGAATCACCGTTATATGGGAGATAGGCGTGGTTATTGTCCGATTTTGCCCATTTTCAATACCATCCGTCCTACGTCCGAAAGACTTACACTTACAAACACTTACACTTACAAAGTTCCGTTGAAATATCTCAATTTTTACTCGAGTTATCGTGTGCACAGACGGACAGACGGACGGACAGACAGTCACCGCTTAATCGATTTATCTTTTCATTCTGATTATTTATGTATACATTTGTCTATATCTATATCTATTCGTTTTGCCTGTTACAAACAACCGTTATGTGAACAAAGTTATAATACCCTTGTGCACAACTGCGCTCGGTTATAAAAATAGTTAAATTAAACAATATATAGCTTTACATGCGTATTTTGGTAAGCAGATAATTTCTAGAAATTTTAGCTAAAAAGTTTTTAATTTTAATGAAACTTTGTTAATTTTTTTTTAAGTTTTGCACAAAATTTAAAATTTAGATTTGTATAGTGTTTGTTAGGTAATTAGCTCCACTTATATAAAAAAAAAATTGCGAAAAAAATTCGAATGAGAAACACTGCGAATACTATACATATAAAGTTCACCAAAATTTTGAGTGTGAGTCACTATAGCTATTTATTAGTTGTTTGAATTGAGAGTAAAATGGAAATTTGTATATGTTTGAATTAAACATTCCAAAATCAAATAGTGCTTATCTAAATGTGGTTTTTTAACTTCCAGGTGGCTTTGAAATCAAATTTTAATACTTCATCATAAAGTTTCAGGATATAAGGTCAATTGACAGTATTTCGCATACTGGAGCGAAATAAAGTCAATTGACATTATTACCTTTTCAAAAGCGAAATAAAATCCATTGATATTATTGCTCTTTCAAACATTAAATTTGCGTAGCTGCGTGGCGGCCGCGTCCGCCCCCTTTACCCTCTCTCCACGTGCTGTAACGCAGGTAGATTTATTTTTTGTATACTTTTAATTAAAATTTTTATATATTCCACATATAGAGGGCTTATATTCAATAATACCCAAACACATACACAAACATGAGATTCTGATATAAAAATCCACCTACGATTTAACTGTCATCGGTGATATTAATGCTGACCTTGTATAACGCTTGACAGAAGAATTTACTCTATTAAATTTCAAAACAGAATTAATATCAGTGATGACAAGTAATAAGTCCCAGATGAGTTCTAAAATCACAAAGTAGTTTTTGTGCAAATTGCAGATTAAATAAACTAAGAAAAAATGGCCAAAACTTACTAAAATGTCGACTCCTAACTTCTATTTTGGCCACTGTATGTATTCCTCGATTCGAATCACAGGCATTCAGATTAGAAAATAATAACAGTGTATAAAGAAAATTACGATCATATACCAACATCACTTAAAACTCGTTAATAGGCATGCCATTTTAATGAGCTGTTGAGGCGTCGGAACACCGAATACGGGACAAATAGAGGATATTAAAAGAAATACAGAACATTTTGCGTACCGTATAAAATAAATTAATTACCAGGACAATGGGTCAAAAAAGCGAACTGGCCCGTATAATACAGGACGGATGGTCACCGTAAGTATAACTAAAAGTACTAAAAGTGGTTCATTCCGAAACTGTTATGTTTTACAGCAAGAAAACAGCTGATCAAAAACAGCAGGCTGAAATTTACGCAAATCACAAAATTCCATGTTATAAGTTTTTTTTATGGTTTGGAAAATTATAAAATAAGCGATACAAAAAGGGAACAATGGTAGTCGAAACGACTAACATTGGGCAGGCAGGGTTAAAAGTACAAAAACGCGTAGCTATTCTTTTAGGCAAATCACTCATTTTTGTTTATTCACATACAGTGTAAACATTAGGACAAACAGCTGATTGAAAATTACAGCATAGCTTTAAGTAGCGAAAGTAAGATCAGTAGTTTTGAAAGGCAATTTTATGAAATATACTTTATGCTTAATAATTTTCATAAACTGAAATATTAATCATTTTATTACCTGAACCCTCAAAAACCGGACATTTTGATGTCCGCGTGTGCCGTCAAAACGGTCACGGACAAAGCTCTAAAAAACCGGACTGTCCAGGTTAAAATCGGACGGTTGTCAACCCTGGTACGATGCAAGAGCAACATTTTTTCTTTGAAACGACATACTTTAGGCATTGTTGACGTTATTTCCATTTGAATGAGGAAATAGCATCACTTACTTTATTTCCAATTTTTTGTTGACTTTATTTCGCTTTTGAAAATGTAACAATGCCAGTTGACTTTATTTCGCACCAGTATGCGAATTAGTGTCAATTGACCTTATTTCCTTTGATCTTGTTACCTGTCACGGTTTTAAAATGGATATAAGGTCAATTGACTTTATTTCGCATCAGGGTGGGTTTATTACCTTTTCAAAAGCGAAATAAAGTAAAAAAAAAATTGGAAAGAAAGAAGGTTTGACGCTATTTCCTCGTTCAAATGGAAAATAGCGTCAACAATGCTTGAAGTACATATGTCGAGTCATAGAAAAAATGTTGTTCTTACAATAAAAAATTGCCCCGTAAGTGTGGTTTTTTAATAGATGAAAAAGGTTATTGCCAAATCCTCCGTGTGGTACTATTAATCCACACACAATCATGAACTACCACCAATTGATTTTATTAAAAAATTTTAAATTACGAATATGTAAAAACACGATGCGAAAAATCAAACGCAAAACGCACCTGGAATACGAGAAATATTTGAAGAAAGAGTGTAAAAATGATCCAGAACTTGCAAAACATGTTTCGTTTCCACAAAAATAAAGCGAACACTATTGAATTGAAGAAAAAGTCCATGTC
>NW_016190921.1:0-3669 GCF_001687245.7 Rhagoletis zephyria | reverse complement strand
TTACATTTTCAACAGCGTTAGTTGTTTTTCACCCATTTGACCTTGTGTGTGTTCTTCACTTTCGGCTTCTTCTTCTTCTTCACATTTGTGCTTCAATCGTTTCGCTTTGTTATCGAGCGAAATTTACTAAATTGGCAACTTGTAGCTGACGGGCGGTATGGCTGATGTTGATTTGAAGGTGAATGTGAAACATTTACACTGTTTGGGGTGTGTGGTTGTGCTTGCGCCAGTGTTTTTGCTATTGTTAGTGCTTACAATTTGTGAAGGAAAGCCATCAAAACTAATCGACGCTTGGATTCCCGCGAAGGTAACAAATTACTTTTGCATACAGTTATGTACACATATACATACATACATATGTGTGTACAAGTTGCAAATGGTACATATTACTATTGTGCTGTGCAGGCGTGTAGAGCGCTCTGTCAATTTCAGGTTTAT
This sequence comes from Rhagoletis zephyria, assembly GCF_001687245.7. Classification (NCBI taxonomy): domain Eukaryota; kingdom Metazoa; phylum Arthropoda; class Insecta; order Diptera; family Tephritidae; genus Rhagoletis; species Rhagoletis zephyria. Next base: position 3,231 of record NW_016190921.1, on the reverse strand, counting down.
TCATTCCTTATCGTTTGTGTGTAATCAGGTGTTAGTATAAAGTCAGGCATTCAAAGGTTAATGTCATACAGTTATTGATGTGGCTCTTGGTAGTGGTTTTGAGGATGCTACAAAGTTGCTTTCGAATATTTGAGGTATGTTGATTAATTCCATGCGATTAGAGGTGCTTTTGATTGATCACCAGGTTTCTTTTGAGTTCACTTAAGGGCGTAAAGGATCTTAAAGGTGATGATATACATTAACACGATGAATAATTTTACAAATTTTTTTCTTCGTTCCAGCATCGCTCATATCGACCTCATTTTATTATGCGCTCCTCTGCTGATTCGTTCAGCTTCACTCTAATACAAATTCAGATTGGAAGTTAAGTTCAAGTTCGGATTCAAAATTAAATTTTAAAATTAATCCTACCAAAAACTCCTATTAAAATTAAAATACCAAAGTCAGATTAAAATTGAATTGCTAATTTTAATTCCACCTCAAAATGATAGTCAAATTCGAGTTTTAAGCCAGAAGGAAATTAACTTAATTTATATACATAAATTCGATTTCGAAATCTAAAAATATAAACAGACCACAGCGCTAATTCGGACCAAGTCGTTAATTTGGAATTATGTGCAGTTGATGCGAATAGAGGTAGAGTGAATTTCCAAAATTAATGCGGATCAGGGGCATATTTGATGGCGCTGTGAGCGAAAGGGCCTGCTGTCGTCTATTTTGAAAGAAAAATAAACGAAGCAAAGGAGATTCAATCCCCGTTCCGCGTAGTTGCCGAACAATAAGTTCTTTATTTCTTATTTTTAATTTTTTTTTATATATTTACTTAATTTATATATTTTATTTTACTTTGTTTTATTTTATTTTTTATTATTTTTTTTAATCCAAGTTATTAGAGTTTTATTTTGATTAAAATTATCCAAAACAACTAACTACATTTACATAAAAGAATAAAAATAATTATTAAATGAACTTAAAAAATATATAAAAAAATAAAAATTTTGCTGCCCGTGGTCACTCTGTCTGTCTATGCTCCAACACACATTAAAATTTTAATTCTAATCAAATTCCTACTGAAATCCCAATTTAAATTCTGACTCATAGTCAAATTAAAATTCCAATTGAAATTTAAATTCAAAGTCTTACTCAGATTCATAGTCCAATTTAAATTAGAATTTGAATTGCAATCGAAATTCTTATTCAAGCTTTAACTAAAGTTCACATTTGAAGACTAATTCACATTCAAACTCACATGAGTCAAATTTAAATTCCGCTTCAAGGTCAAAGCTAAATTCTAATTCAATTTCATATTCAAAGTCGGAGTCAAAATAAAGTTTATTTTTCTGTTCAAATTTAGATTCAAGTTCGAACTCAGATTTAAAGTTTATTTCAAATTAAAGTTGTAATTGAAATTCAAACTTAAAGTCGAAGACTGATTCACATTCATATTCAAATAAGGAAAAGTCAAATTACAGTCTTAACTCGAAGTCAAAATCTAATTAAAAATTTTACTACTCAATTTCCTCGAAATTTTTAAGCACTAAATTTTATTTAAAAAATTTTGTTTTTATAAGATATTTGGTTTTTTTTTTTAACTTCTAATAAGTAATTTTTAAACAAAAAACAAAACCGATTTTAATTCTCATATATAAAGTTAAGATTATCGATAATTTCTTCATGATCCAATGATCGGGTTGAAATCAAATTAGTGTGGCACCATCTGTGAGGTAACACCTTTCCTTTAGAGAAAGAATTATAGAAATCGGCTAACGTGGTCCAAAGTTATGCGGAAAAATACATTAAAAAATTAAATAAATACTATTCTGACGAATTGATAACCTTCTCCTTTATGTGATGCCGGTTAAGAATAAGGAACGCAATTTGATTTCCTCAGAATTGTTTCTATAAAAATTTGCTTTTTTAAATTTTTTTTCTGCCTGAATAATAATTATTGCTGCTTTTGGTAAAAATACATTTTTTCTCAATAAATTTTTTCTAAACAAATATTCTTACAAAAAGATAATTTTCAGAAAAAAAATTTCACAAAAAAATTTGTCTGCCCCTAAAATTCATTTTAAAAAGCATTTCTTTTAAGAATTGATTTCCTTTAAGTTTGTTTCTTAATATTTCTTCTCTAAAAATTTTTCTAAACGAAAATGTTTTCAAAAATTTATTGTTTCCTTTAACTCAAATTTCTTCAAAACCTAATATTCTTATGAGCCGAGAAACTCTTTGGGAAGCACGTTTCCCTTCCTCTTTAATGGGTTAAAGTCAAAACGAGCATTAAAATTAAATTCTTCATTGAAAACTAAAGAAAAGGTGAGGCCCAAAAGCAAAACAAGTGCTTTATTCTCACTCAACATACTCTCTCTGCAGCAGCAATACTCTTNATGGACAACGATTTTTTGATGTTTTATATTACTGTTTAATGAGGCTATATACAACTTGTATAATAAAAACAACTTAAATTTGTTAAACATTCATAAAAAATCGCTAATATCTGCTATCATTAAATGGTAATAGGTCATATATAGACACCCGGCTAATAAAGAAATTCATTTAAACAAATTTTAATACATATATGAGATGATCGTAAACGAAAAATAATCAATAAAAAAAGGTACCGGTCCCCGACGTAATAGAAAAACTGCAGCCGGTCCGTCACACTCAAAAGTTTGACGAGCACTGCTCTTGAGCATTTGCTAAGTTAGGTAACTTTGATCTAGATTTCCTTAATTACACAATCGAAATGATAGATGTGAGTACCCATCTGACACTGGCAACTCTCACAATCTGACAACGTTTTTCACAATCATTTTTAATCACTTCAACTTTACTCGACGTACTATATTAATGGTCAAAGTGGTGCTTTTGAGCAACACACTTCCATTCACTCACTCGCCCAACCACTTCAGAGCTTCCGCTGCTAAGTGCCTTCATTTGAGTAGAAAATCGGCGGAGAATAGCACTTAATACCGTTCATTGTAGTAAGAACAAAAGTGCATAAGTATATAAGTATGCAAGCGAGTGTGTTGCGGGTATTTGCAGCTGCCAGCCAACATTTATTGCCAAAGATAGATGGTGTGTTTGCGTGCGCTTTTTTTTTTTGATATTATCGCCGAACTGACATCGTCATGATCATCTATCCACACTTGAGTGGTGGCAGCGACTGGGCATGCAGCATTGAAATGCTGATTGTGCCTCAACACTCAACGCTCGGTAGTGTTGTAATTG
>NW_016190920.1:0-3669 GCF_001687245.7 Rhagoletis zephyria | reverse complement strand
CAAAAATATGGAAAAAACGGTTCAGGGGAGACTCGCCTATAAAAACCCAAATGTAGGAGCCGATAAAGCTTTTAATACGGATTCAAATAAAGGATGTATATATTTCGGTTCGAGGCCATAATGCAGATACACTTTTACTTGTTTGAAGCATTTTTGTTCCAGCTGTCGCTAACTGGTTACAGAATCTCCCCCCTGAAAGGCTTCTTCATCCGTAAAAGCATTTTTCTTGAACCTTGGATCATCTAAGATTAAGACTGATAAAATGATATTTCTCTGTTGCGATAAGTTCAAGTGTTTTAGCCGATATCATATAAATTAGTAATCAAAGTTTTTTCTAAACTTGAAATGCATATAATGGCGAAGGTTTAATGTAAAGAATCGGTATCGGGTACCGGAAAGGAAGTATTGGGTATCGAAATCTTTTTTAAGTATTGAGCACATCACTAGCTGTTTCACAAAATCGTTTTTGCGTTCCCGTACTTCTGGATTATGTTCCATTTTTGAGAACAGACTTTTCGCTTATTCTCTAATTACCGGATCCGGTCCGGATTGTTAGGGAAAGAACCTATTGATTCTTCATTAGATCCACAAAATTATAGGAAAAAAGTTTTTGAATTAAGAGATTCTTCAGGTTCATATAAGTTTCCCTATTAAAAAAAAATTATATCTGCATTACTAATATAGCCCTTTTCTAATGCTTCAGTAGAACGTATATTTAGTAGTTTAAAAATGTGTAGCTCTGACGTGAGGACCAGATTGAGCACTGATATAGTTGCAGCAATATTATATACAAACCAAGTCATAAAAAAATAATGGTGATACTTAGTTTGAACCGCAAGAACAAATGTACCAATTGAATTGGAGAATGTAATTAATATTTATACCAAGTACCTGTAAAAAGTATGCAGTACACAATACTCATATCTGTAATAAAAAATTTTTAGTAATTTTTTCGGATTTTGAGGATTTTTCATTTGTTTTTGAGGAATTTAGTAATATTTTTGGGGCAACACTGGTCTGCCGATGTTTTTATGAATACGATGCATGAATGAACGACACATTTGTATTTTTGGTTCATGACGTCAAATCAAAACATCTAGGAGTTTACCCTAAATACGAAAAGTCTTAATTTGTGCAAAACTCGTAAGTTTACGAAGCTTTTATGGGAACGCCCCCTTTATGAAAAGGTGTAAATAGTTACGTTAAGTGACTGTTTGACAGCTCAGCCTGGATTTTGTGAAGCAATTTTTGTTTCGTAGTATTTTCCATAACATCCCGCCATCTTGTCACTATCACTCTTGGCTAATATACAACTAAAAATGCCGAAAATTGGAAAAAAACCTAAGTAAATACAGTTAGTGGATGTAATTCTTTCATTTTATTCGTTTATAATTTTTTAAATTTATTTTCATTATCTTATCATACATTTTAGTATAAAAATTTCGGCCCCTCGGCAACACTGAAGTTTTTGAGGTTGTTTGCGCATCAAATTTGCCTAGTAATTTTACGAGGGGCTCGTAAAAGGAGCTCCATACAAATTTGACAGTTCTCGTAAATTTACGAGCTTTAAGAGGCCGGCCGTCTCCGCATGCTTGAAAATCTCGCTTGCGCTGTTTTTTTCTCTCGCAAGCGAATGGATGTACATAAGTTAACTGCAATCAACCAATAGTCAAACTCATGGGCGTAGCCAGGTAGGGCAGGGGGGAAGGCCCGGCCCCCCCTAACTTCCAAATTTTTTGCCTAGATATTGAAATGTATTACCACGAAATGCTTGCTTGATAATTTGATAACGCTAACAAAATAATTAGTAAATTGATTTAAAAAGTGGATATGTGGATCATCTGGTTCTGTATCAAGTTATTCAATTCAATTCAATTCAATTTATTTTTTAAAATTATTGTACAACTAAGACACTGCGGTCTTTTATATGTACATCAGCTGACATTTTAAAATCATTTTATGAACATCTTATTATAAGCATTTCATGAGAAGTAAAAAGAATAAATAAAAAATTAATAATAATAATTCTTTGCACTTATTCTTAAAGTAAAGGATATACGTTCATAAAGTGAACTTAGGATTGAAACAGAAAACAAATATACTTAATACGAATAGAAAGGGAAAGATATAGAAATAGGTTCCCGCCAGGATTATTTATAGTCAAAAGGCAGAAAGAGTATCAATTTCACTAAAATATTGAAGAATTACCCTTTTAAAGCTGCTCCCATTCAGTCCAGCTTTGACACTTTCCGGAATCGAGTTCCACAGTCTTACAGCCAGTGTTGCCAGAACTTTTCAGGGCGACCGGCTAGATTGGACAAAAAAAACGGCTAAAAACGGCTAAAATGTTTCAACCAGAATTAAATTTTTTTTAAATACATAAACTACAATTAGAAAGACTAGTAAATCCGTTGAATTTTTTTTGGTTAATAAAGATTATTTATACGTAGCTAAGCTGTACACAACTTTATTTTTGTTTAACAAAGGAAACTGTCGTTATACGTAGCTAAGCTTTACATCAGAAGTCATGTTTGTATTACTTAAATATAAAAACAGAGATAAATTACAAACTTATGGCGTTTTCTTTTCTATTAAACAATTTTGCCTTCTTATAAATATTAGATTTTTGTCCCGCAAAATAGCTATATTAGCTGAGAGTATGGCACTTTTGCTTAGTCGGAGGGCAATATTTTGAGAAATGAACACGTAAAGCTGTGAAAGCAGAAGGTAGTTTAATTTATTGACATTCGCTGTTGTTGCCGACCACTTCACTTTTAACACAAGTAGAAAAAAATTTGAAGTTAGTGAAGTTCGATCAAAATATTAAAAGTGTTGCGCGTTTCCAAACTGCCAGAATTCGGTACACCTGAGCAAACGTTCAAATATAAAGTTTTTTGCTTTTCCGAGGTAGGGTACGTAGGTTGATAACAAATTGCTGACGCAAAATATCTTTAAACCTCTGAAAGATGTACCATTATCCGTGGGACAGGAAAGAAGTCGAGTTAAAATGATGCCTGCAACTTGTAACAGTACCGATTTTTGGATTCTCGGAATTCTCTGATAAAGATGTGGTGCTGCTAAAAATATATATACAAAAATATAAGCACGAAACTATGTATTTGTCACAAGAATTATCCACATAAGATGAAAACTACTGCAGTTTTATTTTATAAAATTTAAAAAGTATGTTTGCACCATGTATTGTCTTCCCAGAGAGTTTTGCTCCACATCGAAATTCGTGCTCTTTTATTTTCTAAGTGTAGCGAATAAAACTTCACACTTAAATTTAAGACATTCATAACAAAAATTTTATGAAGAAAATTCCCGCTACGTTCTCCCAAATATAAACTGGGACGCAAAATTGAAGCAAGTTTTGCCTATTTTTCTTTAGTTTATTTAATATTTATTATTTTTTATGAATATGTAACTCGTTACTTAACAAACAACATATACTACAAACAGATTTCACACTTGGTGTAAAAATTATGAAAATTCTGCAAAATTTCAGCAAAACTTGTAACTTTTTAATCTGCTAAAATGACGCGTCCCAGTTTATGTATATTTGGGTCACTCGCTTAAAACAAACAACATTGAAATCGGCTCACTATCTGATTGTTTTTCAATTTTATATAACACAGTCCGACACGAAAATTTTCTCAGAGATAAGAC
>NW_016190919.1:0-3670 GCF_001687245.7 Rhagoletis zephyria | reverse complement strand
ACTGTTGATTATATAGAAAAACGTTATATGAACAGATTAAAGGAATTGTAATTTTTAATTTTTTTAAATTTGTTTGAGCAAAATCGGACTAGTGGTTCTCGAGTTATGTCAAAAAAAGACCACCAAAGGTGACAATTTCCCCTATATGATAGTTATATATATATATCTCGATTCCTAGACGTGACCCAGCCAAACGCCGGGACACGTATAACTTGTGTTTGACCGATATAACATTTCCCGTTGGTTTCATCCCAACCCGATTTTGACTGTCGCATAGTGTTATTAAATTTCGGCTGTAATCATTTCGATCTTTCCTGGACCTCATTCGTAAAGAAATAAATATTGTACCAGCATGCTGGTAAGTTATATCCTTCGAGCCTGGTGGTACAATCACTTGATGAAGCCAGCAAGCTGGTGTCGTATATTTCCCCTTTTATACAAAAAGGTTTTTGGTTGGATAAAATATTAGCTTTTTTCCAGAGTTCATTGTTTTTCTATACCATTACTTATTGAAAATGTATGCGTGTATACTTATATATGTATATGTAAGTAAAAAATTTTAGCTACCATTTTTAGCCACAACGACTTTCTTAGCTGTTTTAGCTCCTTTTTTAAGGAATTTTGCTACCACTAAAAATGATTCGCGGTAACACTGGCTATGAGGAAGGACCGTCAAATCGTACATATATTCGATAATTCAGTGAACATAAATTCATCACAGAAATTTTTTTCATTCTTCAGCGAAGTCCAACCTTTGACCAAGTCATCTTGAAGCAAATCCTTAACTTTGGTTTTGTCAAAAGCGATCAAATTTCTCCACTCGCTGTTCAACGATTCTTCCCAACCCTCAAAAAAGGATATTGTTTAAGAAGCGGTAAAATAGTAAATAGCATATCACCTTTTTGAATAATTTGTGGGTCAAAATACTTTAACGGTCTTAAGTTCAACAGCTCCACGATTTTGTTCTCAGAAATCGCACAGAATGAGTATTTTTTTCTTTCGTGAATGCAACCCGCCTTACGAGCTTGAGTTTAGTATTTACGACGTTAGACCTGCATGATTTTAACAAAACTTGGTGTCTAGCCGCCAAAAAGCAAGAAAACAAACAAAAAATCATGTATATTTCACAATTTCCTTAAACTTCGCTACAGCATCGAAATCATAGCTCATAATACGAATTTCACNTGTCGAATGCAACTCATAATAAGGGGCCATAAATCAGTTAGCATAGAGAAACAGGCCGAATTCTAGTGAAAGCTTGTATTCAAGAGCGAGACCAGGATATTTGGCAATGCTTTGAGGAAATCACCAACGGCTCTAATACTGGTTCCAGTAGTGATGTGGATAGCCAAACGATGGAGAAATATTTACAGATACCCCTTATACCCAGACAAGAAGATCCTTTCATTTGGTGGAATCATAGACGGCCGATGTGGTGTAGCGGTTAGCCTGGGTTCAAGCCCGGTTCAACCCAACATAAAAAAAAACAGAAAAAGGTTTTTCTAAAAGCGGTCGTCCCACGGCAGGCAAGAGCAAACCTCCGAGTGTATTTCTGCCATGAAAACAGCTTCTCATTCAAATACAAACGCCGTTCGGATTCGGCGTAAAACTGTAGGTCCCTCAACTTGTGTGAGAACATCAATGCGCAAACCACAAATCGGAGGAAAAGCCCGGTCAAAGAGTGACAAATGTGTAAACACCAACATATTATTATTATAGTCGCAAAGAATTTCCAATTTTGTTTACAATGCGTTGCGTGGGTAAAAGATTGTCGTAAGCGTCATACGTACGTGCGTAACATACGACAATCTTTTACCCATGCGACGAATGGCAATTAAGTATCTTGCGAACCACCTTCCTCACTGAACTCAAAAATAGTGTTTAGTGCGTCGGGAAGCATTTATGTTGGAAATAGGAATGGGTTCTTGACCGGTGATGCGTAAATGCTTCTTTTCATAATCAAAAGTATGTAAATTTTTAATTCTAATTACTAATTAGATACTATTAAATTTGATTATTAAAATTTAAAAAAAAAAAATCTGAACTAGGTTTTAATATAGAATCTTCTATTATCGAAATCCGTAAATCCGGCCGGATTTTAACCAATACCCGGCACATCCTTAGTTTTATTAATACTAGAATATTAGTTAGTTGTTTGCTTGTCATCGCTCCGAGACATTTGAAAGTTACGTGCAAAATTTGTCACACAAATATTACAGTATTTTATTCAGTAAAGAAGAAATGATCCCCCCTAATATAATTTACTACATCGGATTAAGATGATTTTGCTGTTTGGCATTCTACCGCATTTGCAAATGAAGGCCGTGAGAATAGTTTCATATTAGCTACCAATGAACAATGCACACTTGTTGCATCGATTCCAACAAAAACTGGAAAAGTAATATTATTAGTGCTAGCAAATGTAGAATCAAATGTACATAGCTTAATAGTGAAACAAACGACCTCATCAACAACTAAATTCCAGTTAAGTTTATTAATGATGAGATTTACAAATTATATTTCGACAGCAATCAAATAACCAAAGACGTTAGTAGAGTGGCATCATCGTCACTTAAAAATTTGTTTAGTGAGAAGTTTTTTCATTAGCTATTGGATTATTATGTACATTTATTCCACATATCAATTTAATACAAAAATAATAATTCTATGACTTCTACTACATACTGCCATCTAACTCATCAAAATTTACGTTGTAGTTTAATACCCTTGGCCAGCAAGAATTGTCGCTTCACACATTCGCTAAGTGCTTGACCGAACATATGTAGATACTGCAATTTTCGGCCTCGCCTTGATGGTTGCCTAGGCCGCTTTCGAACTTCAGATGGTTTTTATGAGAGGATTTTTAATGGCATGAGTACACTCGGAAGTCCGCCAATCCTGCCTAGGGGCCAACTTTACTTGGATGTTGCTCAAACAAGTTAAAGAACCTGCATTATGCCGGGTAGTAGCGTGCACCTCCTACCACTAGACTAGTGATGGCACGATTAATCGAATAACAGATTATAATCGGTTATTTACATTCGGTTAACGATTTAATTGTATCGAAATTTTCCAGATACTTCAGTCTTGGAATTTTTCATACCAAACTTTAATGGGCTACAAAACTGCATACTNAAAAAAAAATCTTGCCGTGCGCTAAGTTTTTATAACTTATAAATGGTTTTCATTAATTTTCGATTTTAATCGAAATGACCGATTAATCGGTTAATTTCTTACGATTAATTGCAATTATTATTCGAATGCTTTCCATTAATCAATTAACCGATTAATCGATTATTAATTTTTTTTTGCCATCACTACACTAGACTACGGCGGCTGCCGCAATAGGCTTAAAGCACTCAATAAACTAACAAGACTTTCAGCGAGCCCGCATTAACATTTGGTACAACGAGAAATGTTACGCCGCTGCACACGCTGCCCATAGGACTACGATGCGATCGGACACCGCATGAGCCATGCGAGAGCGTTTGGTGAATTGAGAGGCCAAAATATGTTATCGCGAAGAGACTGGTTGACATGAAAAACGTGCGAAAATATTTCCCTACCGCAGGTTTCAAAGTGGACGAGTTCCTGAAAATTAAAAACAGGGACCCGGTTTAGAGTCCAGGTATTTACCATAAGTCACATTTTGGAAAATATCCACGATATT
>NW_016190917.1:0-3670 GCF_001687245.7 Rhagoletis zephyria | reverse complement strand
ACACGATATCGTTCAGACGATTGTCGTCATACGTGATCCATGCCCTGGTGTCCTGGGCTCGAATCGTCACATACGATATCGTATTACTCGACACGTTAAAACATATTTTTCAGATTATGACATACGTGGACGTACTCTTTATATGGGACAAATCTTATACGACTAAAAGTATCACGTAATTTTTTTTTTTGTATGGTTTTCGATCCGTGAATGGATGTTACAATTCGAGCCCAGATTTCGAGCAGCGTACTTAGGTTAGTATATTGACTGCGTTAAGAATATAAAGAGTGATTTGATAAGCTTTTTCTGTATATAAAACTTGCTGCAAAACCAATCAGAGCAGGAACCGCTGTACTAAATGAATAAAGAATACATGGGTAGATTTTTAACAATAAGGCGTTTTGGGGGTTAAAATAGCATTCATGACTCAGCATCTAAGGATGAAATGCTTTTAATATAAAGAAAGCTGTTGTCAGAATAATAACACAATATTATGGGTTTCTTTTTGTCACTTTTTGAAAAATTGTTGAGTAAGCACGGTGGCCAATATTATCCGATGCAGATTCTTTACAGTTTGCTAAATAATAATTAGGTTCAAAATGACCCAGAAACACTGTGGGTGTATGAAAAAACTAGACCGCCTTCTAGAAAACAGAAAAAGGATCCGTTCAGCGCCTTCGCCTTGACCGCCAAACTTAAACGTAGAATACGTGATATTATTAAGATCACATTCTAGTTAAACACGGTACATGAAATATTCGTTTTGATTGCATTGAATTGGATTTAATAAATCAATATGAATTGCAAAATATTTATACTTAGCAATAAAGAAAAGCAGATCCACATTAACTTCAATCAAAAGTACCGTCAGCTTGCGTCCGATATTGTGATACATATTTCATGTGATTGATGAATTAAGTTAAACTTTATTTTTTAAATACGTAACAAAGCTCCTAAATAGTGATTCACTTTACCATCTTTAATATTATGTATATGCAAACTAAAGACATCTACCACCTTCGGTTCACGCCATGTTTTAATATTTCATTTAACTTATGCATACTATAATTAAATTCTTATTTTAAAACAGGTGCCAACCCTATTCAAAATATTTTAAAACCAAAACTTTGTTGAACCTTTTTCGACTGACACACATATTGCGAGGCATATTTAAATTGTATATGTGATTACCTTAATTCAAGTTGAATTTAATTTCTAAATCATATGGCAACCCTCTTAAATAAAATTAAGAAAAAAATATTTCAATTTATTTGAATTAGTAAATAATTTGTATTTAACCTTTTACACAGGTGGAAACCCTCTTTAATGTTATAGATTCTGAGACTATAATTTTCTTAAAACTCCTTTGTTTGACACCAATATTCCAATATTTTATATAATTGAATACAATTCGACTTTTCAAACAGATGGCAATCCTGCTCAAATTATTTTTAACCAAAACCTCGTCAAACCTTTTCTTCTGACACTTGTGCTGTGTATAAATATTTAAATTATCTAGTACTCTTAATTCAATATGAATATAAATATCAAATCAGGTGGCAACACTCCTATATGCAGCTTGGAAATAAAGTTTCTTCAAAGCAATTACGATTTATGTTGTTATGTTGTTGCTTATATTGAATCTAACATTGTAACAAGGTGGCAACCCTCTGCAAAATATTTCCAACCACAAACTCTTTCGTTGGACATCCATATCATGATATACATTTAAAATTTATGCATTTATTTCATCCTAGGGTTGCCAGATTTTTTATGCGCGAAATCAGTACATTAGACTTTTTCATTCTAAAAAATCAGTACTTTTAAGTACATTTGTATTCAAAGCGAAATTATAAATGTAAGTAACAGAAAATAATTTATATATTTTGGTATATAAATAAAATATAGTTCATAAATAATAAAAGTGTTATTCATTTTAACACGAGTGTACACATCATTATACACAGGAGCCAATAAATTATTATATATTTGTGACATTTTGAATAGCAATAACACTGTANTATACATTTAAAATTTATGCATTTATTTCATCCTAGGGTTGCCAGATTTTTTATGCGCGAAATCAGTACATTAGACTTTTTCATTCTAAAAAATCAGTACTTTTAAGTACATTTGTATTCAAAGCGAAATTATAAATGTAAGTAACAGAAAATAATTTATATATTTTGGTATATAAATAAAATATAGTTCATAAATAATAAAAGTGTTATTCATTTTAACACGAGTGTACACATCATTATACACAGGAGCCAATAAATTATTATATATTTGTGACATTTTGAATAGCAATAACACTGTACGGCAAAATCAACTTTTTTTCTGGGTATTGGACCAACCCAAATTTTTTTTAAGAGATTGAGTCATAGGTATAAAAGTAATTTCTCCGTTTTTCGAAGTCACCCTCTGAAATCGAGATATGGGCCTTCGAAGTTCGAAATTGGACCTTTGGTAAAAAATTATTTTTAATTACTATATGTAAACTACTAAAAAAAGTAAAAACATAGTCGTGGTACGCCTTTTTCTCTTATTTGAACGATATATAACTTTTTCTATGTTACAGGTGCTATAAAGGGAAAAATTAAAAACCTTATATTTCAAACAAGTTTAAACTGCTTTTTAAAAAATTTATATCGTCGTAAACGTGATTAAACCCGCTTTTTTCTGATATGCAATTTGTATACTTCGTATGTATAAATCTGAGAAAAATCATTTAAAAGGAAAAAATACCTTTTTTTATAAAAAAAAATATTTTAAACAAAAACGCCATACGGGTTCACTATTAGTTCATAAAATATGTTATTCATTTTAACATGAGTGTACACATCATCGTACACAGGAGCCAATAAATTATTTTATATTTATGAAATTTTTGAATAACAATAATGGGATCATTCCCATTTTCAGTGTTTAAATAGTCAAAGAATTCTATACATTTCATTTCAAAATAACTTTTAGTTTGATGTTCACTTTNCATCATCGTACACAGGAGCCAATAAATTATTTTATATTTATGAAATTTTTGAATAACAATAATGGGATCATTCCCATTTTCAGTGTTTAAATAGTCAAAGAATTCTATACATTTCATTTCAAAATAACTTTTAGTTTGATGTTCACTTTCAAAAATTTTAATTAGAACTCGGTTTCTCTCTTTGCGCCAGGAAACAAACTTTATTCTTAAGATCCTCTCATACTGTAAAAAAGTACCACTTTTTAAGGAGTTCATCTATATTTCCTCATGGCTTAAATAATTTTTCAACTACGTAAAAACTGTGAAAGACTAAGAATTCGCTAAAAAGAGTATCTAACTCTGTGTCTTGTATGCAAAACTCTTTTACAGAGTCAGTAAATTAAGAAAAAAGGAGTTGTATGTTATATTGAAATTTATTGTTATTAAACTGAAAGTTATTTTCGAGATAACTAACAACACTCGACAAAAATGTAAGTTAATCGCTTTCAGTAGTCAGTAAGAACCTTGTTTCATTGACTTCACGAAATAAATAAAAAAGTGCGCTCGGGTATAAAAATTAAATTGTACACTATTTTTATACCCGAGCGCACTTGTGCACAAGGGTATATTAATTTTGTTCACATAACGGTTGTTTGTAACAGCCAAAACGAATCGAGATAGATATAGACAAATGTATAC
>NW_016190916.1:0-3670 GCF_001687245.7 Rhagoletis zephyria | reverse complement strand
GCAGAAAATAATCGGACCGATTTTGGCTCTCAAGTCTCCACTGCTGGTTCGTCGGTGTCTGTAATCTGAGAAAGTATAGTCCAATTCACCGCTGGGCATAAGTGTAATTTCATTTGTAAAAAAGCCTGTTTGCCCAAAGTGGGCGTTCGTTAATGAGCTACCGTTTACGCTTGTGATTAGAGCAATCGTCTGGCGGCTTGCTTTTGACCATCAGCGAAGCACTCACTGCGTCATTTTTTCGTACTCAAAAGGTTGTAAAAAATAACAAAACATGCATACTCAAATTTTTTTATCTCGAGACGGCGGCTATTTTGTGTCTATGTAGGCATGCGCACAGATATGCGTGTAGATATGTACATATGTATGTATTTATGGGGCTATGGGTTAGAAATTTTCAAATACAACATTGACGACAGAGATCTTGTCATCACTGGCAATGGTGTTGCTCTTAAAGCAGACAAACATGTATGCACTCGTGTGTTACTGAGTTGTAGAAAGCGCCTGAGCACACCGCCTGCTTGTAGGTGTTCACGCCTAATTTTAAGGTGTGTTTTGTTTTTTCAAATTTAAACTTTTTGATGAAAAATTATTCTCTGATTAATTTTTTCTTTTTTTTTGTCGAATTTGTAAGGGTTATCTTTGGATTATGTTATTTTGCTTTTTCTTCTTCTTCTTCGACTCAGTGGGTACGCACAAGCTACATACATGTCGCTGTCATCAGTGTGCGTGTTTTCGTGTTGTTAACTTTCATTGGAATAGCGAAAACATGGGCGACATTAACGAGAATGGTCATTAAGGCAATAAAAAAACAAAGAAATGCGTAGCGTGTCATGGCACAAGCGCTGAAAAGCAACATATGTATACAGTCAGCGTGAAAAGTATGCATATCCTGAAGTTTTGACGGGTTTATATTTTCCATACCAAATTTTGTCTATTTTTTTTTACAAAAATATAGCTCATTCAATAGCTAAAATTACAACAATTAATTGTTTTTTTGATTTCATACAGAACTCGCGGAAAATGCAAGAAAGTTTCATTGAAAATGTTCAATTCGATTTTTAGAGTCAATTCAATCTTGATCGAAATCTTAAATTTTTCAATTCACTTTCCTAGAAAAATGCAGTTTTAGTATCATAAAGTTCAGGCGTTAAGTCGCTTAAAAAATACCGTTGATTTTTGAGAATTTTTTTCTGAATGAAATTAAAAAAATTTATTCTGTTGGTTTTCTTGTTGAACGAACTATGTTTCTATAAGAAAATAAAAAAAATGTTGGTTTGAAAAATATAAATAGATAATGTCGTCAAAACATCAGGGTATGCATATTTTTGACGCTCACTGTATATGCTCGCAATCTGGCGCTGATGCGGACTTTGGGCATAATCGAGACTCTTTGACTTGGCTACCTTTTGTCTTGTTGTTATAAGTATGTAAATATGAATGTCTAGTCGTAGTTATAATTGTTAAATTTGTCTACACAGTGTTGTACGAAAATACTATAACTAACGGCGGCGCATGCGCAGACGCATTTTATTTATATTATCACTTGGAAAGTCATCTTACATATGAACATTCATAAAGACATGCATACATATTGCATATAAACAAAAATATAAGTACATATTATTTACATATTGCATTTTTAGCCTAAAAGTACACACGTGCAGTGATGTACATATGGGGCGTTCCATACCCAAATGGACGGGGCTCACACTTCATGTGCTTGATTTGTTTCAAATTTTTAGGGTTGATGGATAAACGTAAATAATAAATAAATATGAAATTTGAGCTTGATTAATACATTTTTAAAATTTTTAGAGCACAAAAAAAAAAAATCGATTTAGTTTTCCAAATATCTCGAGAATGGGCGGAGAAAGAAACTTGAAAAAAAATCTCACGTACACACATCAAAACTATGAAAAGAAAACTTTTTTTGTTATTTTTTTTTTCTTAATTTTTCTCATACAATTTTTCTCGACAATAATATGAGTTATGATTTTTTTTACACCGAAGTTGAGTAAAATGAGTACATTACAAATTTAAAGATTAAAATTTTTTTTTGGGTATGCAGTTTTGTAGCCCGTTAAATTTAAGTATAATAAAGTGCAAGTTTTATGCTGACGGCTTTTTGAACTTTTTTCTTTTGGAAGAAAATGCGTAAAACCGTTTCAAAGAAAACTAAAACAAAAAAACATTTCAGGAAAAAAAATTTCAAAAATATTCCTTTTCATAGAGAATTTTGATGTGTGATTTTTTTATTATTTTTTCTCGCGCCGTTCTCGAGATATTTGGGAAACTATAAGATTGATTTGTTTTTGTGCTCTAAAAANATATTATTTATGTTTATCTATCAACCCTAAAAATTTGAAACAAATCAAACACATTAAGTGTGAGCCGCGTCCATTTTGGTATGGAACGCCCCATATATGTACATATGTATTTATAAATACATACTAATGTGGACATTTTAATTATTTTTAAGTATTTGTAAATGAACGCTGGCGCTAATATTGCCGTAACTTTTGTTTTTTTAATTCGTCTCACGCCCTTTTTATTGGCGCGCTTTATTTTCATTTGAGTTTTTTCCTTTGTACTTTTGACTATAAATAGGCGTATCTTATCGGTATATACCTATGTATATGTATTATGCAAGCCATATGCATATATTTATATACCGAGAAGGAAATGGTACACATGCACCTGATTTTGTATTTTTGTTCAAAATTTTACATAAAAAAGTGACATTAGGTAGCCGTTTGCTTTTTTTACTTCATTAAGAATCAACTGTTGGGCCCAATCCCTTTCATGTAGAGCAGATATTTTTATCAGGTCGCAATGCAGACGAAGTTTTGGCAGCACGTCATTTCGAAGACATGTCAGATACTGCTTTGCCAATGAACACCGCTTGTGTCGTCGGCCCACCAGAGGTTGAGTAGATTCGGTGATTTTACTCGTGGAAGATAGCTGATGAATTCGCTAGACCGATGCATTCTAGGCCCTCCTAAAAGGTGGCGAACAGCATTAAGTACTGGTCGTCTGGCAGGTCTGTTGAATTTATTAGTTCCTCACTGGTGCGTCGTTCTGAACATTAGCGGGTGAATGGTAATCTAATAGGTGTTAATTGATTACTGCCAATAACATCCTAATATAAAATCTGTGGGTGAATTGCATTGCGGAAAGCGAGTGGTGGCAAGTGAATTCACTAGTGCCTCACTAGTGCGCGGTTGTAGAGGAAACTTACACAACTATGCGTGCCATTCTAACGCTGTTTAAATACATTTTCCTCCCCGTTAGTCTCTTCCCGATCTTGTGCGTACTTTGTGAAAATTCGCGAAAAAAATCTATACTAAAAATTGGAAGTATATTAAATTTGCACGGAGAAAAAGTGAATACTTTAAGTAAATTTTTTACCGGAAAAATCAACCAACACCAAAACAGCACTTTTGTGCTAATCATCTTTATAATTGTCTGTTCACTCCTTTTCTTACAGTGTAATGTTTTTATTATCTATGCTTTGTCAACAGTTGCATGCATTGCATGTACATATATAATTATTATGCGAATTCAATGCACCAAGAAAGGGAATTTAACTATGTCAGCGAATCGAAGGCACGTAAATTGTGCGACATTTCACTCACAGCAGACAGTAATCAAAAAAAAAAAAAAAAAAAAA
>NW_016190915.1:444-3670 GCF_001687245.7 Rhagoletis zephyria | reverse complement strand
TGATTGAAGATGCTGCCATATATTTTGTTGTCGCTTATGATTGTCACTGCGCCATGATTTTTTTTTAATTTTTGTAAAGTTGCTTACCACAANTTATGGACTTTATATGCATACATAATTTTATTGTAAGGATGCCGATTCAAATTAATAAAAATCCATGTTTCTCGCACGACGGTCGATTTCTTCTGGTATGATTGAAGATGCTGCCATATATTTTGTTGTCGCTTATGATTGTCACTGCGCCATGATTTTTTTTTAATTTTTGTAAAGTTGCTTACCACAATTACGATTGCTATTAATTTTGCTTCCATTTTTTTAAGATTTTCTAATTTGGTGTCTTTAAACTAAAAACAAAACACCAAAAACGCACCAATCACCAAACTAAAAAATTTTTGCGTTTTGAATACCCACTAAATTTGGTACGAAAAGCATCAAGTTGGCAACAGTGAATGTCAACAAAAGTATTTTATGACGTCAGCGATTGGGTGGATGCTGTCAAATCCACGATGAGAGCGTTAGCGGTCCGCGAATGACGCGACCTTTATTTTCTGGAAAAAAATATCTATTTCGCGTCATGCAAATTCTGCACAAAACAAAACCCAACTTCAACAAATCAACATTCAATCAATTGCGTTAGACTTGAATACATGCATACATATGCGCATAACTATGTTCAAATTAGAATTGATATGGTAAAGTACTTTACTTTTTTATGAGAATCCTGCCTCTGTCCAGCAGAATTCCATTTTTCCAATGCTGTAGTGGTATGCACAAACCACAGCAAATCAATGATGTACATATGTATGTCTATTTGTTAGGCTTCATGGGAATTCGGCACATTGTTTTCGCGAAATTGATAAATTGGCAAGTGCGTTAAAGGCTGAGTTTTTTGGCTTATACAAAGTGGAATTTCGTTACTAAATAAAAAAAATCTTTAAAATAACAGAATAGTGTGAAGTGTTTAAAAATGCCTAAAGCTAAAAGAAATTTGTCAAGACAAACGAGAGCCGCAAGGGCAATGGCCCGTAATCGGAGAATAGTACCGGCGGCGCGAATATGAACGATGCCTGCAATCGGAATTAGATCTGCGTTTATTTATCGACCTCAAATCAATTATATAGGTGATTTTTACAATAAAAGTCTATCTACACATATCAGTGCCATACCTATCAGTGTCAGTGAAAAATATAATATCGTTGCCCCAGTCCCAAATAGCTTTGCTCAGACCGTCCGGCACCGTGCGGTTTTTTACTGTCAGTGCTGCTTCAGTGTGCGTTCCGAAATTTTTTTATACACTCTAAAAACTGCATGTAAAACTGCTACTGAAAAGTGTTTATTTTCAAACAATTTGTGTAAGTATACGCATAGGATGTTCAAGATTGGATTTTTGAACACGAGTTGTTTAAAATATACACATGAATTGTTCAAAATTGCAAACGTTTTTAACGCAAAAATACATTCCCCGCTAAGAATAAAAATTAAGTACATTTTATGTGTAATTTTGCTCTACGCGACAAATTTGGTACGCAAAAGTAAACAGGCAGTATTTAATTTTATTAACACGGTGTCTAAATTTGCACACATTAGGAGAAGAAACTGGTAACCTCTCTTAATATGCGTTAATTTAAACAAACAACTTTTAGAGCAAATTTTAAACATTTGATGTGTAAACTGTGTAATTGTGAACACTAAGAAAATTCGATAGAAATTTTTGTAGTTTAGTTTAATTAATGATTCAACTATACGTTACAATAGTTAAATTAACGGCCCTAAGGGCCAAATTCACAGTGCTGTACTGAAAATCTGTAGTTAACTGCCGATTCTGAGTTAACTACGCACTGTGAATTTGGCCTTAAGTGTTTAGAATTCAACAAACAAATTTCAAATTTGTTCTACGCCACACATATGGTAAGTAAAGGTTAAAAAGCAGTATTTAAATTGATTAACAGGTTGTGCAAATTTGCATACATTAAGAGAGGAAACTGGTTACCCTTTTTAATATGCTTATATTTAAACAAAAATATTTTAGAGTGTAGTTAGCTCGGCAAAGATTTGTTTGTGTATTTCACTGAAGAGCTTACGGTATTCTATTGCAAGTTTTGTTTGATATGGAGGGAAAATTAATCGAGTTGGTACGGAATTATCCAGAATTATATAATTTGGTGTAATGCGATAAAAGCATACAATTTGCAACCCTATAAATCACCTTGTATGAACACACCTTAAAGCTAATCTAATACAATAATTTACGATATTAAAAATGCAACACTGTGCTATGTATGACAGCTGCTAAGCTGATGTCAAAAGTGAAAAAATAAATTGGCGGCATTCGCCCGCGTACCTTAAATTCGAGAAGTTCAGTTTTCATTTTTTAAATAATTGGAGGTCCCACTAACAGCGGCGGAGATTCGCCCCCATACTTTGGGAGCTGCAGGAGCACCACCGGAGCACCCAAATACAGGCGTACAACACCTTCGTGCGAGAGCACGCCACAAGCGAGGCGCAGCACGACAGTGGCAAGCAGCAGCATACAGCGGAGCGCTAGGGCTCCCACACCAAAGCAGGCGTTGGCCGGCAGCCGCGCCGGCGGAGCACCAGGGCTCCAGCGCGAGTAAAGGTACGCCTCCTTTAGTACAACGAAGTGGAATTAATCCACTTCACATTGGCAATAATTGCCAATTAAACATTAGTAAAATAAGTCTTCTTGGTTTCAATGAACTTCATTTTACTGAAAGTACCGGACGACATGCTACGGATGTGTGTCAAGAATGATAGAATTAAAGCTCAGTATATCCAGTAAAAAAACTGTGGTGAAGTCCTTTATGGGGATAAAGTTTCCAGAGGTGAAATTTTAGGTAGCACACAATTTCTTACACGCATGGTTGCTTTTCAGCACTCATGAAAGAAACTTAAGAAATATTTGAAAAAAAAGTTCATATAGTACATTAATTTTTGAAAGAAATACCATATAATGTATGTACTCTGGTTAATAATATCAAAAAATGTATTAGAACCACCGTTTAATGTTATATTTGATACAAATTAATATTGCTGCCCCGAACGCTCTGCGCCTTGCCCCTGAATAATAGTTTACTTAAAATTACATCCCTGGTCCTTGTTCTTTCTGTATCGCATCGTGGTGAATTCACATTTCTCAGAAATTTGACAACAAAACAGAACAAAGCGAGTATTTCATTTGCTAATTTTTGCGATTTCTATTTTTTAA
>NW_016190915.1:0-135 GCF_001687245.7 Rhagoletis zephyria | reverse complement strand
AGGATATGTCGAGCCAACAAAGAAGGCGCAGTTGGAAAATTGAGTAATTAGTAATGAAGTAGCAGGCATATTTGGAAAATTATGTTGATAAGCAGGATGGAATTTGGGAAAGTAAGTGCATGGTTGCAGCATATC
>NW_016190914.1:0-3670 GCF_001687245.7 Rhagoletis zephyria | reverse complement strand
TAAAACTTTCAAAAAAGTCGGGAATAAATACGAAAAGCCTAATTCTAAACTAAAAAAACCGAGCATCTTCAAAAATTCGTAGTCCCCAATAAAAAACTCTTAAAACAAAACAATATATTCCGAAAATATTTCCAACGTTTTTCGAATAGTAAAAAAAAAATCCCAAAAATTTTCCGAATAAAGCAAGAAAATTAGCGAGAAATACGAAAAACTCCACAAAAAAAAAAACACGAAAAGTAATGATAAGTCTCGAAGAAATCAGAAAGGTTTCAAAAAAATCTCTAAAAGTTCTGTATAAAAGAGAAATGGTCCGATTAATCTGGCGAAAATACCGGGTAGTTTCGTAAATATCCCGAAATCTCCAAAATAAAATAAAGTCCCGAAAACTCGCGGAAAACTCTCTTGTAGTACAAAAAAAAACGCAAAATCGCGAAATATCTAGAGGAAGTCAGAAAGGTTTATATGTCTTATTGTCTAAAAGCCCAAACAAAAAAGAAAAACATCCAATAAATCTGGCTAAACTCTCTAAAATTCTCAAATAAAAGAAAATGCCGAAAAATCGCGACACAATATCCAAAAGTCCACAAAATAACCCTGAAAAATCTCGAAGAAATCCGAAATGTTAAAAAAAAATTCTAAAAGTCCTGAACACAAGACAGAAGTGTCCGATAAATCGTCGAAAATTCCCAAATAAAAGAAAGTTCTGAAAAATTGCGAAAACTTTTCTAAAAGTCCTTAAAACACCGAAAAAACATGTAAGGTCTCCAAGAAAATGTCCAAACGTCCATAATAAAAGATGAAACGCCCCCCAAACCTTTCTATTAATCCTTTCAAATTCTCGAAATTATAACGGAAAGTCTGAAAAAAATCAAGAAGGTCTTGCAAATATCTCGAAGAGGCTCGAATAAAAGATGAATCTTCCCAAAGAAAAAAAAAAATCACTAAAGGATAAGTGTCATGCATTTCGAAAAACTCCGAAAATCCCCAAAAAATACTAAAAATTCTCGTAAAACCTCACCAAGTTCAAAATAAGAATCTTCTAATAAATCACATGAAAACATCTTAATATAAAAGAAAGGCTTGGAAGAATTAAAAAAAAACGCAAACCAAATTTCGAGAAATTTCGAAAATGATTCGGAAAATACCAAATTAATGAAAAAAATTCCTATAAGTTCTAGTAAATGCCATCAAAACCTAAAACACATCGCAAAAAATTACATCATGTCCTTATCACAAGAAGAAATGACATGAGAAGTTTTTAGTGGAACTTCACATGATATCGATAAGATTTCAAATAGCCGTTATAGTTTCAAAAGTTTTCGAGAAAATATGGAAAAGTTCCAAAAGATTCCCTAAGTTATAGATAAATCTCAAATAAACCCCTACTAGATCTCAAAGAGGCTCACAGAAGTCAGAATAGTGTCGGAGGAATACCGAAAGACCTTTTTTGAAACTCTTACAGTGCCGAGGAATATAAAAAAACTCAAAATAAAAAATAATATCACAGTTAGTCTCGAGAAACTTCGAAAAGTTAACAGCAAAACACGAAAAAAAGCAAAATTGTTCGAAAAACCTCGAATAAACGAACGGATTACCCGAAAAGTAACGAAAAATCCTGAAATAATTCGATGATATCTCGAAAAGACTTAAAGAAGCCTAAGGACCAGTAAATAACTCGGATTGTACCGAAATAGTTTGCAAAAATCTAAAGAAAATCTCAAAAAAAAATCCGATGAAATCTCAAAAAGTCTTGAGAAAACCCGAAATGACGCGAAAAAACTGAAATGTCTTGAAAAAGATAAGAAAGGTTTCGAGAAATCAAAAAAAGTGCCGAAAATGGCAAGTAATTCTAGAAAAAAATTCAGATGTAATCTCACAAAGTATCGAGAAAAAACACATTTTTTTTTCAAAAAAGTTTCGAATTGCCCCGAAAAGAACTCAGAAAGCCCCGAAAAGACCCAGGAAATCCCAAAGAAATACTGAAGATATCCCGATAAACCTCGAGGGCCCCCAAATGATCCTGAAAAGTGTCGGAGAAATGACGAGGGGTTCATTATAAAACTCGGAGTGTTCCAAAAAATCCTGATAAACTCGTAGTCGTTAATATTTTATAAATACCAAAGAACGTAAATCTATAAGAAGAGACAACACGTTATAATTGTAGCGAGTGAGAACATCAGGAGCGTGCCTTCTCTTTTTATCCAATCTAAAAAGGCAAAAGAGAAGGCACGCTTCTGATGTTCAAACTCGCTATAATTATAACGTGTTGTCTCTTCTTATAGATTTACGTTCTTTGTAAATACCTATATTCTTTATAAAAAGCCCAATCACCGGTTATTTTCCGCTCATAAAATGTAAAACAAAAAATCGGTTTTTCTTGCAGAAAACACAAAAAAAAAGCTGAATTGATGATTTACGATTAATAAACTCGACCGACTATTGGCCATTCATGATTCATGGTTAAGGAGTATGTTTCAAGATTGGCTACTTACTAGGGTGTTCGATTATTCGCCTTTTTTACAAAACCGGTTTTTGAGTTATTCCAAAAAGTGCAATTTGAAAAAAAAAGTTCCAGATTTTGAAATTAAGAAAGAAGCGGCTAAACCGGTTTTATTTGACATAGTGTTTTCTACAAATTTATAATTTTTATTGATAGTTCAAGACTTTAAATGAAAAAATATATATAAAAAAGTCCGGTTTATTCGATATTCGAAAAATCAAGATTTCAAAAAAACCGTCTATAGATATTAAAAAAAAAAATGGTGGAGGCCGGTTTAGAAAAACCGAGTCAATAACACTACTAGTTGTTTATGACTTAGACTCAGGACTCACGATTTACGAGTAACTATTCGACTCAATATTTGTGATTTATTATTGGCAATAAGAATTAAAGGTTTCAGATTTAGGATTGACGACTTAGGAGTTACGATACTTACTTTCACGATACTTGCGATTCACGATAAACAATTAACGATTATGATTATGTTTACGAATATTATTATGCCAACGAATATGATTACAATTACAATTACAATAAAGATCGAATCTTCACGATTGCAATTCAGGATTATGGTTAAAAAATTGTTAAGCATTTGCAAATATTTAAAGAAAAAGTTCCGAATTCAATTTTCAAAGCCTTAATGAAAATAATGTCACTTTCCTTCCGAATTTTCCTTATAATGACTACCGAATCTCAATGACACTTCGACCTAAAACAATCAATTTCAACTTGCCTACAAAATAAGCAAGCACATAAACCGAAATGGAAACATCCATAATACGAATATCAAGCAACACAAAATGACCAACTTGTTTGAAAATAGTGGCCGAACACTAAATAAATGCATTCGTGCTTAGTTGAATGTGCAAAGGAGTGATTGTGTTGCGGTGGGCAATAAAAGGCCAACCGAAAGCCAAAACTTGTGGCCAACCACAACGAGGAAGTTTCAGCAAAACGATATGTGAATTTCAAATTCAAACGTAGTAAGTAGTTTTTGAAAAGGAAAAGAAGAAACGAGAGACAGAGAGAGAGAGGGAGAGTTACGGAGATGGCATTGAAGCGAATAAGCGGCTAAGAACCTTCGAAAAGGGCTGACACTGTCGCTGCTAAGCTGCCATTCCACACAGTGATGCCAGACATTCTCTGTTAAAAATCCCACGAAAATGGGGA
>NW_016190912.1:0-3670 GCF_001687245.7 Rhagoletis zephyria | reverse complement strand
GATATTTTTTAGTTATTCAATTAGGTCTTTTGTACTTTTGTGTGGTTAAGCATTGGTTATATGTAGTGGAAGTATTTAAAGGGTAGCCAAATTACTTGTAAGTATATATATTTAACTATAAAAATTTTAAAACTGTATTAATCTGCGGACTAAAAGAAAATAATATTACAACAATTGGAAAATTTCATGCGTCAATATCCATTTGCAGAGTGGCTTTAAAATAGTTCAAAATTATTATTAAAAAATGTTGATTATCTAACACGAGCTACATACACATACTACGTACGTAAATGTAGTAAAATTATAGTTTGAAAAACTAAAACTTCGTTATTATAATTTCCATTCGTAGAAATCGCTGCATCTTTAAGGCGCATCAATATTACATAGCTCAACATCCCGAGCTAATAAAAGGGAGGTAAAAAAATGATAATTGCCCCACGAGTGCGTTCATATATCGAAAAGGTTAGTACCTATCGCCATCATATATACATTACTTCTATATTGCTAGTACATTCGAAGTGCATTCCCCTATAGCAGAGTGCAGACATATTGAAAAAAGAAAGAGAGATCCGATAAGAGATTGTACTCAAAATTACAATTTTACTTTTAAAATTTCAGGAGCGGTTTAGCGAATTCTTTTTGAAAAACCATTCGTATAAAAAGTTAACAAAAAATAAAAGGAAGGACTTGGCATCAGTGGGCATTTCCAATTGGCGGCAATTAGCATAGAAGGGAATCGAATAGCGTGGTTTATTGGACTCGGCCAACATATAAAATACCACACCGCTTTATGTGTAAATAAGTTTTGTCTTGGTTAGGAAAAGATCCTCTATTTTCCAATTTTTCTGATTTCCAAAGAACGGAGAGCCGCTTAAATAATGTATATTTTTTTTTTTTTAATTACTTTTTGATGCCGGGGCTCTAAGAGCATTTATGCATCAGATCAAATTTTGAAAAAAGTTCGCTTACTTTATTTTCGCGGCTAGGGATCGATATGCATTGCGGCTTGAAGGAAACATGAGACCGTCAAATTCGTGTTTGTTTGTTGAATTCCCTGAACCGCCCCTGTTATGATATGGCACTTCATTACAAATATGTATAAACGTACACTTCTGTAATCACAAAAATTTTCATAGGCTGTCTTTCTTTGAGTTGAAAACTCATAAATTGAACACTCATTGCGATGATATTGTACTAGCAATAGAAATGTGTTACATATACATATCGAGCCCTAACCACTAAAATAACATAAGCGACATTTTTTTTTAAACTCCTTTTTTCTGCCGAAATGTTCCTAGAGCATCTAGGTGCACTTCTGCATCAAAAAGAAAATTTTGGAAAAAACGTCGCTTACGTTATTTTTGCGGTTATGGCTCGATATGATCTCCATGAGTCCAATTTAAATTTTGTGCAGAATGCCACACACACAAAAATGGTATAAAATTTGCAGCTGAAGTAGAATGTCTTATCCTCTGCTCTTGCTGCAGAGACGAGTTCTTGGGCGAGCCTAAGATACTGACCAAAATTTTTTGTCTTTCACATACATTTTTTTTAGAGCATAATAAACCATATGTTTGCTATTAGCAACAGAAATTCTAAAAAAGCGAATTTAGAAGTTTTGAAATACCGAATTGAAGGATTATACATAACTGCAGCCCTTGGCAATAAAGAAGTATCAAATATAGCCCTAATTAAATGAAGCGAGAGATTATTTTCTAAGCTAGAGTTAATACATAATATTCCAGAGGAGGCGATAAAAAGTTTAATTTTAAGTTTAATATTTTATTAGGTATCCATTAGCACTTACCTGGCACTAACACTAACATCGCCAGCAGCAGACACCATCTCAGCCAAATTTCACTTCCCGAAAATGTACTTCGGCTACTAAAGCAATTCGTTGAAACATCGCCTTGAATGCTTCTTTCAAGCAAGTTAAGTGGCTTACGTCCTAAGCACTTTTGCTTAAGTTTAGCGGGCTTCAATATCTTTGCAGGCATTTTGGCGAATTTTTGCATTTTTTCGTATTTTACCAAATAATCGTAATTTGTTTAGTTTTTTTACTTCGACGCTAGATGAAAACGTGTGCTTTTTTGCATGCTAAAGTGTCACGTTTTTCGGAGAAGATCTTTAGGTATTTCTGTAAAAAGTAAAGAATAACAGATGCTGAAGTAAAAATTAGAACTAGTATGTATGTGAATAAGTACAATTAAATTTATGCACATTTTATATTTTTAAAGAAATATCTACTATAATCCATAGCATTCAGCAGATGATTATTATTGCGCTTGCACTTAAGGATACCCTCATTTTAAATTGATTGACTAGGACATGCGTAACGAAACAGAGCCTAAAATATGATAGTAAAACAAATAAAAAAAAATTAGTAAAACAAGCAAACGTGTATTAAAGGCATTCGAGCAAAAAAATCGCTCAAAGCGCCCATGCATTAACCTCATTCAACACTTTTCATTCAATCATCTGCAACTAACTGGCATCAAACGTAAGAAGAGTTTTGTAAGCTTATATAGGGCGGAAGCGAACTTGTTTGTCGTCAGTATAAGTAAAGAGCACACATACATATGTATGTACTACCTACATACATATTGATGTAAACACATTTGTACTAAGTTGATGAGTATGCTACTAAGAAAATAGGCCAGCAGGAAAAGTGGTTCGAAAGAAACGCGTTTAGACCGTAATAACTTTGTCTGTGCACTCCCCAGCAACAAAAAAAATATCCAGTAAATTGCCAGTAACCCAATTTCTGAGAGAAAGCCAGCACTCAATTTAAAATTCTTTTATCAAATCGTTCAATTTTGGCATTGACTAACTCACTAAGAAGGGAGACCAGTATGTTTGCATGTATTCATAAAAAAATATTTATTGGTTCAAAACATAGTGAGTATGCACTGTGGCCAAGCTATGAAGAGTATGCAAAAGCTCCGGAAGCCTTGGTCGAGCATATTTTCAGGTACCATCAAATTATAACTTAAGAGAGTTTTATTACATGACAGTTGAGAAGTGCATGTGAAACAATTTCATAAATTACACAAAGGAAATTCTCGCACATGCAGCGGTGCATAGCATGCATTCAGGCGGCCGGTGTTAGCAGTCGCGCCTAAAGAGGCAGTTTTAATTTTGCAATTCTAAAAATACATTCCCTTACTTGCGTAAAATTTAAAAACCAAAATACAAACAGCTGTGTTTATTACTGGAAAATTATTACGAGTAAAACTCAATGCATGTTTTTTGCAAATTTTTGCATACGCAGACGCCAAAAGATGATATGTTGTAACAATTGTTACTAACATAACCTGGTACGTAAACAGACGGAGCTAGTAATATATTGGCGCTTGCACAACATGGTAGTGTTTGGCCGAGCTTCTCCTTCAATTTGTGGCGTTCAACTTGATGTCACACAAAGGGGCGCGACCTACAGATTTAAGCTGACTCCGAACGATGAATGTATTTTTATCAAAAATTGTTTTTGATGGCAAGAAACACTCGATGAATGTATTTTTATGAAAAATTGTTTTTGATGGCAGAAAACACTCGAAGGTTTGCCATTGCCTGCCGAGGAGCATACACTATTGGAATAAACTTTTTTATGTTTTATTTTTATTTTTTTATGTTGGTCGGAAACTGCGCTCGAACCCGGACCCTGCGGAAA
>NW_016190911.1:0-3670 GCF_001687245.7 Rhagoletis zephyria | reverse complement strand
CATAGCCCCCATACCTTAAGGTAAGACGTATTCTACGTCAAAAAATTTGCATCATAGCGTTAAAATTACCTATGGAATGTAAGCTGTTTTTATATTGGAATGGCCAATTTAGTTGAAGCAAGTTTTTTAAATACAATTTTTTTTTATTCGGTGATATAATTTATTTCCTTTTTTAACCGACTTCACAAAAAGGAGAAGGTTATCAATTCGTCGAAATATTATTATTTCCTTATGTAAGTTACCGCATAACTTTAAACCACGTTAACCGATCTCTATAATTCTTTTTTTTTTTTAAGGAAAGATGGTCCCTTCCTAATTCGGTTTAAATCTCCCACCATTGGATTATGTAGAAATTCACGATAATCTTAAATTTTTATATGAGAATTGAAGTCGGTCTTGTTTTGTGCCTAAAAATTGCTTGTTTAGTAACGTTTCCCTTTTAAGTCGCAACGTTAAATCCAACCTCACCTTGGCAAAAAGCTGGTGAAAAGCGAATAGTCCACAAATTGCAATGGGAGACCCATACAAATCATTAGCATTAAAAAATGGTAAAATAAAAAATTGGGTGCTATTCTGGCAAGTCTATGGAAGAGAAACTGAGTTTTTCGAACGAAAAATATTTTCAAGAGTTCTCTACCATTTCTACAAAAAATTGGTTTTTCCCATATAAAATGCATGGACAATTTGAGCACTTTGCGGGACCTTTAAATAATTTTTAATAAAAAAAAGAACAGTGGTAATTTTTCAAAGCAAAACAACCCTGGGGGATGAGGGCATTTAAATTCCAACTTTTGTTTAGAGCACCCTAATATGTTTGAATGCTGACATTTGCATGCGCCCGATCAGCTCTTGGCCGCTTGTGCTCCGTCGGCTATAGGAACCTTGTTGTGTTTATAGCAATATTATTGTGATCTTACTTTTTCCAATGAGCTCTTTCTCCACAAACACCCCATTAGTCGATGATTGGGACGGGGGTAGTGGTTGGAAGGAGGCTCCGGTGCACCTTTAGACGTGTGGGTGGAAGCTTAACAGAATATGTAGCGGCGGTACCTTTTCCAGAGAAGTCTTCAGCAACCTTTAACTAGGTAGTATTTTCCAAGCAAACGTTGCTGCTATTGATTACTGATATACGCGATACGGTAAGCGAAGTTAAATTGTTCTCAGATAGCCAAGCGGTAATTATAGACCAGAGCTCGCTTACGGTGCGTGCCTGAGTATTGCTTTGTCTCACTTGTATGAGTTTCAGCCCATAGTGATATCACATGGAACTTTTTAGCGGAGAGGTTACCCACAAGTAGTACCATTGGTCAACCTCACCTCTATTCTCGTGATTGCATTGAAAGACTACTGCCCGATTAGGGTTCTCGCAGAGAGATTAATTCTCACACCGGATCCTCATTGTCGCAGCTGAATGAAGGACGAAGAAGTGGAGTCATCCCAGAACTTTCTCTTAGATTACCCAGCTTTTGCCAGAATTCGGCTTTGACAGCTGGGATTGCATATCTCTGCAGCAGTTTTCACTATAGACTTAAAGTTACCGTTAGTGGTGTTAACACAAAAGACAAATAATCATTGCCCAAGTGTGCCCCTTTTCTTAAGACAACCACCTTAACCCAGTGCAATCTATCCTGCCTTGGTCGAAAAGATTTACGCATCAATATGTATGTATGTATATTTGCTTCAATGAATAAGCTCTTTGGTATTGTACATACAACCCTGATGCGCTTGTGTGTCCAGTGTAATACATTTTAACTATCAAGGCTTTAACAAATAACTACAGCAAATAAGTAAGCATGAAGTTATGCCTACGCACTCGTTATTAATTCTTTTACGTCCTACCTTCGGTCATTTTAACACCAAAATGAAATGTGCAACATAAATTACACCTACACTGAGGGAAAAAAGTTATTAAAATCAAATAGAAACGTATTTGATCTTACTATAAACGTCAACGCAAGTACTGTATACTGGTACATGACCACGTTCGTTCTGAAAAAGCATCCGTGAAGTGAACAATCAATATAAAAACCACAAAAAAAAAATATTTTGCTTTGCCTGTTGCCTGCAATAGAATTCGCACCCTGACCCTCTCTGGATATCAACAAATTGTGGCAAGCATCTTTGCGTACTCAGCTACACCCAGA
The DNA here is from genome assembly GCF_001687245.7 of Rhagoletis zephyria. Classification (NCBI taxonomy): domain Eukaryota; kingdom Metazoa; phylum Arthropoda; class Insecta; order Diptera; family Tephritidae; genus Rhagoletis; species Rhagoletis zephyria. The sequence continues at coordinate 1,526 of NW_016190911.1, read as the reverse complement.
TATATAAATGTGCTTTCAAATGTTGAATTTCCATCAATAAATAAAATAAATTCCGTGCTGCGGTTCAGATTTGAATAGTCAAATATGTGCATAATAAATTTTTGTATGAAAATATTATTTTTATATATGAACATTTTTAAACGGTAATCAAATATAAAGTATTAATTTTTATTATGCATTATTTCGCTCAGTGTAGTAATAGCCATAAACTGCCTTCTAATTGCCAGCGTTGACGAGCGTTCATTATGGCTGATGATGGTCAATGGGTGTCGTTGCTGATGTTTTCGATGATGATTTTTTTAATGGCAGACACGACTAACGGTCATTACAAACATTACGACTTGCATGACACTACTGTTTGATACGCTTGTTATGCTTTTTGTTTGCTATCTTTGTACTCAAATTGTTAGTTTTCTGAATGACGACGGACGGTAAATACACATGTGTATACATACCTTTGCATATTAGAATTCGCTGGTATGAACACATGAATGGAACCTTAGCTCATTTGCTTGACATTTTGAACACAGTGCACGTATGAATACTTTAACCGCTATGAAATGTCTATTAATAATATAATTTAGTTAAAAAGCGATAACAGAGCGGATTACTTAAGTGGCATAACGGCAGTATTTATGTGCATGTATGTACTTTTATGTACATAAGTCCATCCAAAATCAAAATACATATATAGCTGAGCACATGTACTTTATATAAGGAGGCGCTGAGTTCATCTTGTAGTGAAAAGAATTTAATTTCAGAATGGAACGGTGGAACAGCGTTGTGCTGTTCGCAAGAAAATTTATGGGCACCGCGTGTGCCGACAAAAGATGTAGTTATATGCAAAGTGGACGATATTACGACAGCTAGTAGTGTCTTAAATGTGATGCGTGCATTGAATAAATTTTATTAATACAATATACTTAAGGTGTGTCCAAAAATTGTCATGTATGCAAATACCTGAAGAATATTTAGGGTGGTATTATCACTTGCCAAGCGAATGATTTTGGCGAAGCGAACGGTTTGGCGAAGAGAATTAAAAGGCAGAGAAGGTATTGAAAGTGTTTGCGATGCAAAGAACTTGCACAAGCTGGTAAAAGCGAACACTCTTAATGCATATTTAAGTTGCGTTCGCCAATCCATTCGCTTTGCCAAACCGTTCGCTTCGCCAAATTCATTCGCTTCGCAAGTGATAATACCGGCCTTAAGTACACTATGAGGCAAATAAGATATCTTAATTATTCTTTCAATCCATTTGACGCTTTGCCCTACACAACAGGCGACATATTCACATACACATGTACATAAAAACATACTCACAAGTAAACATTTGCATGAATGAATTTCAATTTATGGCTAAATTCATTATTTAAACACCAATTGAGGCGGTAAAGCTTAAGATAACAAAGGAGTAGTTTAAATTTATTGGAAAATAGCCGACAACAAAGTAAACACTCCAAAGACTATATCACTCAAAATATATAAGAAAATACATACATACATACATACATACATATGTTTTCAGC
>NW_016190910.1:0-3670 GCF_001687245.7 Rhagoletis zephyria | reverse complement strand
TGTGGTCATCAAATATCCATATAAATAATGTAGATATTAGGGATGCTAATTTTTTCGCTTTTTACAATCCCGGCAATTTCGGGATGTCGTTATCACAATCCCGGGATCCCGGCGTTAGTCCCGGGATTTAGATATTCATAACTTTTCAAGCTCTTGATAAGCTCTCCTACCATAAAATTAATAACAAATAAATGGGTTTGAAACCTACTTTTTTATTTAAAGTGGCGTTTTTATTTTTCCTCTTTGACGTCGGTATTTATTTTAAAGGACTTTGTAATTTCAAAGATATGATTAGTACCAAAAATTATNCTATGATTAATACCAAAAATTATTTAAAACATTCATTGCAAGGAAATTTGTTGAGAATTTAAAAAAATTAAAATTTTCGGGACGAACAGGTATTTTTTTAAGCTGGTAAAGTTAGTAGGACGAAATTAATATATAATTTTTTCAAAAATAAGTATTGCTTAATTTCAAGGATAAAATTTCAAAAGGACATTTTCAATACTACAGAATTTTCGTTTTAATCTAAACACATTTCACTGAAATTTTTAAATCATTTTTGAATTAAAGATGTCAGAGTGAAAACTAAAAACGCAATTTTACTATATTTGGCCCATGGTTTCGCGAATATATTGATATTTGTGTTTAAAATTTACTATCGCGCGGTGTTATATGTTTAATGAGCTAGACATTTATAAAAAAATATTAATTATTAAATAAAAAAAAAGAAATATAGTCAATACTGGTCAAGAAAGGGAATTTCTATTAACGTCATCAATGCAAATTACAAATCCCGAAAATCACTGCATTGTTTGGCAGTAATCCGCGATTTTTGGGACCTAAAAAAGACCGGTATCCCGGGTTTAACATTCCTAGTAGAGATAGATTTGTTTGTGCTTGAAGCTGTGCATAGTTTCCATCATTTTTTACATTCTTACAAACTTGTAATCTCACAAGCCACAAATTCTCAACGAAATTACCACCAAGGCGCTTTACAAAAGCCTTAGAGTGCACTTCATTAGTTGTGAGGAATTATGACTTCATGCACAGTGGGCCGTTATTGACCTCATAAACTGGCATACACACGTACTCGTATATGACGGCAACATTTAAAGAAAAACTACTTTGAATTCACACAGTAATTTGTAGATTTTATTCAAAGATTTGTTTGGCACAGAAATCTTTTATTCGAACGAACCCGTTTCAAGCGGAGCGAAGCTTCCAAATTGCTATAGTTAATTTAAAGTATTCAATAATAAGCTTTTTTAAAGGCGTTTTGGAGCTGAAAGCAATACAGTTTTTAACCGACTTCATAAAGAAGAGAAGGTAATCAATTCGTAGGAATATTTATTTTTTTTATGTATGTTACCGCATATCTTTGGATAACGTTAACCGGTTTCTATACTTTTATACTTTTTTAAAGAAAACGTGTTACCACACAGATGGTCCCATAGTAATTTCGTTTAGATCCGATCATTGGATCATGAAGAAACTAACGATAATCTAAAGTCGGGCGTGTTTTTTGTTAAAAATTACTTGTTCGCTTAAAACTTACCAGTCTATTTCTTCGCTTTATAAGGCCGTCGCGAAAAAAAATTTAAATAACTGAACATAAATGAATATATTTCTCGACAAATCTCTTGAAGAAAATCCATCAAATATTTTTACCGCTTTTCATCGAAGGTAAACTTTTTGATATCTTTACAGCCGATTCCGTGAGCAAAGCTCCTCTTCAAAACTGTCAGTGAGAACACCTGAAGCTTTCCTCGGCCTTTATATGAATTAGCGTGTAAAAGCTTCCTTTAGCCATGGTATTTAAAAAATTGTATACCGCAAAAAAATACTCACGTGTGCTATTAAAAAGCGTTTCTTTAATCCATCTGTCGCTGCTAGTGTAGTATCTGCATTGCCATCGATTTTAAAATATTTTATCCCGATTCAAATAGACCTTTCTGATCACGTGCAGAGATAAGACACCATCTTTTGTGAGTCACTATAATTGGTTTGACTTTTTGTTTCAGAGATAATGTTCAACAAAGTTAAAAGCCTAGAACATGACCACTTTTTTAATAGTTATCTTATTTTTAATCTTACTTAAACTTATAATTGAAATAAAATAATTTTTCGAATAATCGTTAATGACTGATCCCTCAGTCATCGAACTAACTTATTTGCATACCCCTAAATTTTCTCCAGCTTTTTGGCACCTGTTGCTGTGCAGTTTTGGTTAGCTCAGTGAGTCCATTAAGAATTGCGAATAAGCTCATATTCCTCCTATAAAGGTTTTGGGTTAAAGTGGTACAAGGCCAATTTGAACTTATTTTCTGTGATTAGTGTTGATCGGTCCCCATTGACAACTTTATGGGACGAAAGTTAAGAAATCGCTCAGTGATTTCTAGAACTTTTCGAAGACCTCATTCTTGTTGTTCATGAACAGGCATGGGCAAAAAGAGAGAGCAGGTATTCAAAAAGCGTAAATATGCCATGTACGCCTACAAGCGAATATACAAAAATGCGAAACATCAAAAAACCCCTCGATTTCGCTGACCGTTACTTCTATTCACTTCATACCCCACAAGCTCTACATGTCAGGATGAAAAGTCATGATGTAGTCGACAACGAACCAGCAAACAAAGAGGACAACTTCTTCGTTCATAAAAAAAACACACACCCTTTGAAATGACTTAGAATAATATGCCTTAGTTCAAATCTTGAAGGAAAAAAGGGCTGAGAAATAACGATATCCAGCTTAATTTGCAATTGTTCGTCGTTAATTTGTCCTAAAATCATCCACTTGAGGAAGGCACGAAAATTATTTGAAAGTTATCTTCCACAAGAAGTCAAAAGAGGTACCTATGAAATTTGGTGTGTAAACGTCTGTGTCGCCACCTAGTCCAGAAATGATCTCAAAAAAGTACCGAACTAGTAACGAAATTTTTCCGAAAAAGCCGAAACTAGTCTCGCAAATATCTCGAAGAAGTCGCCAACCATAGGTTTGTTTACATTCCTAGTACTTCTGAATTTGTCTTGGTTTAGGCAAACTTTGCCCACACCGGGAGCAAAGCTGTTTACACATAAAAAGGAACCAAATTTTTGAATATCAGAAGTTGCTTAAACTATTTTTTTTTTACTTTTTCTTTCATTTACTAAAATTTAAAAATATTTTCTAATTAGCCATGACGTCCGTCTTACCCCACTTTTCCTCACCTACACCCCACTGTCAATGCGCATTCACGCTTGCTTGGCACGCTTCGCATCATTGGAGTGCAAACTTTTCATACAAAAAAAAAAAAACACGCACACACAACTTGATTGTTACCTACAGCATTCTCGTATGAGAATTTACTAGCGGCTGGTCTAATCTGAACAGCTACATACATTCTCGTTATTGTTTTTGTTGCTGTTTTGTGTTGCCGCTACAATGACATGTTGGCATGTTGTTGCGTTTTATTTATATTTGATTTGATTTTATTGCGCGCCGGGGCATTTCGGTATACCAGACCTATGTTCATATGTATGTAAATATGAGCAAATATAAAGGCCGGTGTATACCGCTGTCTACCGCTGTCTACGGTCACACTCTAAAATCCACACACCCCGCTCTCCATCTGCAACACCAACAACTTCGACAACAGAGTAGACCGAGTGACAACTACAGCTGGGGGAT
>NW_016190909.1:0-3671 GCF_001687245.7 Rhagoletis zephyria | reverse complement strand
TGAATGGGATAAAGAGTACGTTCACCTATGTCATAATCCGAAAAATGTGGTTTTACGTGACGAGTAATACGATATCGTATGTGACGATTCGAGCGCTGGCAAATTCATTATAGATCCGTTATTCACAATACGCCAAGTCTTGGAAAAACCCGCGAGAATAGGATCGACACTCACCATTTATTTCGTCGCCTGGGTAAAAGATTGTCGTAAGCGCCCTTTTGACGATTTTTAGTTCTAGATGCAGTTATATATTTTGAGACCTTAGTCTTTCGATTGATGTTACCAGTTTTTAGAAATCTCATTTAGTTTCCGAGATATTGACTACAATTTTTTCGATAATTTAGTAAAAATTTAGCTAGTGATGCAGTCACATTAAACTAATCAATATCTTAGAAATGGTGTTCTTCATTTTTGTATATCTCCTTTAGTTTCCAAGTATTTTGCATACTTGTGCAATATTAAAAAAAAAATCAACAAATTTTCGTGCAAGTTTCGAACTTTTTAAAAATTCTAAACAATCAATTGAAATTTTTAGCAATTTGAAACTCATACTTTATTCTACTAGAATTCAATGCGCCAAAAAACTGCATACTCAGAATTTAATAAAAAAAAAACTCGAAATTTTAACGAAAATTTGTTGAATTCTTTTTTAAATTGTGGATGTTTTTAAAGAACGAACTATAAAAAACTAACCAAAATTAAAAAACAGAAAAAATAATATTTTAAAACTTGTGAAAATTTGGTGCGGCTATAATTTGTTCGACTACTGTACATAAGTTGACTATGATTACTCGGCCGTGCTATCATAGTAGCACAATGCCACCAAGCGCATTTTAAAATTTTCAGGCAATAGCCTCATGCGATTATCGATTATATTTTTTGTTATTTGTGTAAAATATTTTATTTTTATCAGTATTTTTCTTTTAATCTACATAAATATGTTGAAATAAAAGTTAAATTAAAAAAAATTTTGTTATTTTTAATAAATCACACTAAAATAGCTCATAAAGCTAGCCTACATATTTTTTCTACTAATACTACCATGTTCAATATAATTATTGCCGTAGTAAGTATCTCATATTTTTTCTCTTAAGATTATGCATCTCTTACCGATAGTATGGTGAGGCCCAAAACTATCGAAAACATCAAATGGTCCAACTATCGATAGTTTTTCAGCTCTACACTGTATGTATTTTCATATCATTTCAAAAACTTTGAGAAGGTTTGATATAATCTTTTGCTTTTATTAAAGAACGGAGGTTTTGTACTTGTAATCTATTTCTACGTTTGGTTTTTATCAGATTCTGAACAGAAAAGACACGTTAAACATTTTCGGAGGAATGTGGATAAACAATATACCTTGAGCTATTTTAAAAAGTTTTGCAAACATCGGGTCGTTCAGTTTGTTTTTAATTAATTTAATTTGTTCCAAAAACTTGTATATATTTAATTTTTTTTTTAAGTTCTCGTGCTCCGGTTAAAAAGGTGAGAGGTTGAAAAAGACAAAACCATTTACATAAGTAATCGGAATTGCCAACCATGTAATGTAAAACAAATTTAGTCGAAGTTTGTATGAAGTAGAGAAGGAAGAAAGTGTTTGTATCAAGGCACATTAAACAGGTAGTATCAGTAGAGCAAAAACAACATTTGCGTGTATTTTGTTGTTGCTTCTGGTATCGAAAGTGTCAAAAACTGTTCTGGATTTTTTCTTCAAAATCAAAGCGTGCCATGTGAAATACAAAAAATTAAAAAAAAATTAAAAATTGAAATTGGAAAAAATAAAAATTGTTGCAACTTTCTTTCCTAGTAAATTTGTTTGCTTCTCGAAGCATTGATCCATCCTTTACAAGGGCCAGTAATCAGCGGTTGTGCTGCTGAGTTGGGCGAACGTTCCAAAAGCTGCTATTCAATCGCTTGTTTTGTATGGAAAAAGGTTTCACATGCAAATGGATTTTAACAATTCAGAATTTTTGTGAGAAAAAATTAAAAATATTTGACATTTTCGAGACCAAATAATTTGAAAATAAATCAAATCAGCTGCTCTACTGATACTACCTGTTCAATGTACCTTGGTTTGTATAAATAAGTAGAAGTTTTCAACCAACGTAAATGTAAAACCAATCCAAATATACTCAGCATTTCCAAATTTTTCAAATTGTACCAAAAAAGCACAATTGTGGCAACTTTATCATCACTGGGCTGTGGCTATGGTGTATTATTGCTGATGTAGCTAGCGAAATAGCTTGTGGCTGTGGTTGTTGTTGTTGTAGCGGCTACTAAGCCCCGCTTGGGTCGGTTCATCCGTCAACGTTGTCGTCCGTTTCAGCTAAGGGAGGCCCAGGAAGTGCGCGACTTCGACTGGGTCTGTCCATAAGGACAGGGGCGTCAGCTGGGTGGAGTTCTCGGGGCATTTGAAGAGGTGGCGGCTCACCACATGCCGGGCATGAAGTTGGGCTGTTGTGATGCGGGTCTCCCGAGATAGACAAAGTTCTGTCCCGTTCAAGTGCGTATTCTGGCAGGTCTGTAGCTTCATCCACTGCGTCCTGCAAGTCCCCGGTGACCACACGGGCGCTGCATAGTTCAGAACCGGCCGGCCTTGTATGCTTGCCTTGTATGTTGCCAGCAACGTTTCTTTGTCTTTGCGCCAAGTGCTGCCGGCCAGCGACTTGAGGAAATTGTTGCGGCTTTGTACTTTGTTGACAATTGCGGTTGAGAGCATTTTGGTGTTATTCACCGTCGGTATTGTGAATACCCAGTTGCAGTCTGACCTCCTTCGTCCAGGTGGTGAATAGGGTTGCCAAGAATTTCGCAGGGGCTAGGGCAAGGCTCCTTGCAGTGAAGAAGCGAGAAAGTTCGGCGAGATAACCGTTTACTTTCGAGCACAAGTCATCAATTCGATTCCCAGACGCCATAATCGAGCAATCGTCAGCATAAGATATAATATTGACTCCCTCTGGTGGTTGAGGGAGCTTTGAGATATAATAATTAAACAATAGTGGGGATAGGACACCAACCTGTGGTACCCCCTGTTTAATTTTTCTTGGTTAGCTGGTTTTGTCCCTAAATATTACTGACGACTGTCGACCACTCAGATAATTCGCCGACCATCGTTTGAGTCCCTGTGGGAGTGAGGAGGCCTCTATGTCTTCTAGGAGCGTTGAATGACTGACAGTGTCGAACGCTTTAGACAGGTTCAGCGCTACTAGAATCGTTCTCTCACAGGGTCGGTTTCGGTTGAGGCCACGAAGCCATGCTGATGCTTCCTTGGGGCCAGGTGGTTCGTTAAATACGGGAGCAGCAAGGCCTCTAGTTTCTTCGTTACCGGAGAAAGGAGCATTATGGGACGATAAGACTCCTCTGTCGGCTGGTTTCCCCGGTTTGAGCAGTGGGACCACTCTCCCCATCTTCCAGATGTCTGGAATGACGAGAGCGCCCATTGACAAATGGAGGACCTGCGTTAGGTACGCTACTCCCGCAGGACCCAAATTTTTCAGCATCAACATGCATATTCCGTCGGGTCCTATGGCTTTGGAGGCTTTCGCCTTCCTGATGGATACCCTTACCTCAACGCTGGTGAAAACAAGAGGTGCACTAGGTTTTTGGCAGTTTGTGCAGCCTTCTTGTCACTCGACATTTGGCTTTATCCACCGGAGGATGCAGAATGAACTGCC
>NW_016190908.1:0-3672 GCF_001687245.7 Rhagoletis zephyria | reverse complement strand
TAGGACAACACTGTTAGGTATTTTTGATATTATTTAAATGATAATATTTTAAAATACTAATTTAGTATTTTTGAGATTATAACTTATCAAGGGAAAAAACTTTGCTGATGATAGCTTTCTTTAAAATTTAAGAACCTTTATTCAAGGCAAATACCAATTTTTCATCTTAAATTCTAAGTATAATTTGTAACTTAAATTTGAATATTATTTTTTTTTTTGCTGATCGTTCCAAAATTGGTACTTTTACCTCAAAATATTTTTCTTATCGGAAAAAGGGCGGCAAATTCTGAGTTGCCTAGGGGTGCCAAATATTCAAATCCGCCACTGGGCGGGTCAATTTGTATAGGCGTTTTTTTTTACTATGCGCTTATAGCACTAAAGGAATCTTCGTGTAATTCTAAGTAAATTCGCCGAAGAAACCATAGGTCTAAAATATATGAGGAATCAAATTCTGAATTTATCTTTTTCTTAAAACTTTCACCAGAGGACAAACTTAAAATTGATTTTAGACTCATGGGCTCATCGGCAAATTTGCTTAGAATTACATATCGATGGCTGAGTGGAAGATCGACCTATCTCGGCAGCCAGTTCGAAAACATTCTATCTCAAAAAACTTTTCAAGAACGCCCTATTTCAGAATTCGTTTGAAAAACGCCCTATCTCAGCTGCCGATTCAAAAACGCCCTATAACAGCATATTTTCAATACATTTTGAAGTGAGATAGGGCATTTTTGAACCGAATTTTGAGATAGGGTGTTTTTCAATAAAATTCTGAAATAGGGCGTTCTTGAAAAGTTTTTTGAGATAGAGCGTTTTCGAACTGGCAGCCGAGATAGGTCGATCTTCCACTCAGCCATCGATATAGAATCCTCCTATGCTATACGCACATAGTAAAAAAGATTAAAAATTGGCCCGCCCTAATGTACATACATACATATGTACATACACAAATATATATTCATTCATACATAATTTTGAAGTCGCCATGTTATTCCTTTCAGTTAGTGCGTATATTCTGCTCACCCGCGGGTATGTATTGCAATGGCTAATCGCACTCATTGTATTTTGTCAGTCATTTGGGTGTCATAAAAATGTCGTAAAAAATTTATATAAATGAACGCAATCACAAGCACATATATTTAACAGACAGGTTAAGTAATATATATTTTAGCTCTCTGCGGCTGTCATCACTTGTCTACATAGTGGCTGTTTATAATTTATTTTTTAATTTATTCTTTTAGTCCTNGCCAGTGTCTATGACTTTGTGCGCTTTATCAGAGCAACGAAGTGGTTCCACTACTAGGGTAAGAGGAGGGACATATGGAGTCTCTTATACGGCATCACAACGGGCCCTTGGTGGCCTAAGTGTGCTCTTTTCCTGAGGGATTAGGGCAGCCGAGTTAACCTAACCTAACCTAACCTTTAGTCCTGGTGCTCTCTATTTTGAAGGATTCAAGGACGCAAAGTTTTATAGTGCAGAAATTGGCTTTCTTATATTAGAAAAAATACTGCGACCGGCAGGTCTATTGCGCCCTCAGCTCATCACAATACCTCACTTAGCCTTAGAGACTCTATAAATTTCAGAACAGATCCGGGGGATAGGCAGTGTTTTGGCCTTAGATGCCCTATGCTCCCCTCTATTCTACGTGAACCGACCTCACACTCCAGAAGGAGGTGTAGCGTTGTCACCTTGGCAGAGTCACAGAAGCGAAATATGTACATATGTGGCTAGAATAGATTTCTACTTTATAACTATAAGTGACCTCTTAGCCGACAATGGCCCATCGCAAAGCCTGTAATGATTCTTAGTTTCCGCTTCCCATAGCACGTAATTTGCTTATCCCTTGGTAATTCGCTTTCCAATTACCCTTCGAATTACAAAATTCGCCACATAAAGTTGTGAGAGCGAATTACTACATTTGTAGGTCAGATCCGATTACCGTGCGAATTACGAACAAATACCTGCTGCTAGGACCTACTGCTAGGAAGGCCTCAGGCCCTGTCGGAATCAAGGCACTTCCTTCAACTTCCATGTATCCTGGTACCCATAGCAATTGGATAGCATTATTCACATACACATCATTAAGTTTCTCTAAGCCTTGTCCACTGAAAGGTGCAGTGACTCCCGCTTGAGAATGACCTCCAGCACATTTGTTTGGCATATGCGCATTGTCCCGTAATGTAAACACACGCCGGTCGTTGAAATTTGGTGAGGGTCTGCCTCACCGTTTCCATAGTAGTTCTGGAAGTCCAGGCCGCTACCCCATAGGTTACTACTAGTCGTACTGTTCATGGTGTACATCCATCTTGGGATACTTACAGTGCATCCCCTGGATATTTCCGCTAGACGTTTACACACCATCAGCGCTGTCGTAGTTTTGGAAGTGCCCGCCACTACATGAGTCATCCATAGGAGTTTGAAGTCCAGTATAGACACTTCACTTCTGTGGCGAAGCCGACGCCAACCGCGATGCCATCCAAGGTAAAGTTCATCTTTACCTGCAGAGTTATTTCTTTGGTAAAGAGAAAGATGGCTGTCTTAGAGGGATTGATATTTAAACATGCATACATCCGCAGACCACCTTTTTAATAGGTTAAGTCATCTATTGATGATGTCGCAGAAGGTGATTGCGATCTTCTCTCTGGCGTTAATCACTATAACATCCACCTCCCTTGAGTGAGTATCTGTAGGAGTTCGTCTGCAAATATGCTCCACAGGAGAGGAGATATCACCGCTGGTTGCGGACACGCCTCTCCACCGACTTCCGCTTCAGCAATCCTGGTATGTAAGTGGCTGTCCAAATGCGGATTGTCGTCTGAACAATGCGTTTCTCAAGTGCGCTATCGACTCCCATGCGAAATACGTTGTCGATTTTAATAATGTTGATTTTTAATAATTATTTTTTGTTGATAGCGTTTTGCACTTTTTTCCATATAAACAGGAATTTCTTATGGCAGAATATGCGCAAGACCGTTTGCAAAAAAATAAAAAAAAGGCAACGTCAGTTTTCCTAAACTTCGCTATTTATATGAAAAAATCCGTAAAAGCCGTCAGCAAAAAAAAAAATATTACAAATCAATGCGATTTTTTAGCCGCTCAAAACTTGCACTTGTTTTACTAGAATTTTATAAGCTTGTTAACAGCATACCCAAAAAATTTCTCAAAGTTTTGGTTAAGAAGCCCGAAATTTGGATACAAATTTTTGGAATTTTTCTAAGTTCTGTATAAAGTTTGAATGTGTGATTTATTTAGTTTTTGTTAAATCATGAATCATAATTTTATAAAAAAATATCAAAATCGAAACATCATTCATCCATTTTTGACCGCCACTGTATATATAACTTCAGCCTTGCATGAGCAATTTTTGAGTACAACTTTATTAGTTTGATAAATACGAGCGTCAGCAGTCATTTGGCGGCGTTAGAGTGCTGACAGATGAAAAAATTAATTCGCTATTAAAATAATTCTTACGAGTACAGCTTGAATGTATACATTTTTAAAAGTAAGTGCATTATTTTGTTTCATTTCTAGACTATGCAGAGTTAAGAAGCAAAAAAATATGTGCATACTTATCTATGTACCCTTTCGTAGTCCTTATTGCATTCAGGTCATTTTGAGCCACGAACCTTTTTAATTGGCTGCGGTCGTTAACGTTGTGGTTTTTATTGTCA
>NW_016190907.1:0-3672 GCF_001687245.7 Rhagoletis zephyria | reverse complement strand
TCAAGGTTCGTTTCAACCAATTTTCAATAGATAAATTTACCCCCTTTTTGTTTTTTACCGAATCGTTGAACCGAACCGAAACCCAGATTCAAAGACTAAAAAAACCGCTTTGACGAACCAATCAAATAGTGCAAAAACGGTTTAAACTGCTGCACCGAACCGACCAAAATCTTCATCCGGTTCACGTCCCTGTTTTATATAATTCTATAATGATTACGCAACTTCACCCTCCATCATCTCACTCCATCTCAACTCACGAATGCATTGAACTGAATGCAGTTTTCACCTGTGTATTGCTAGATGTATAACTTAAAATATAGAAAGAAAAAAATTTCAAAGTTGCCACCTGTTTGAAAATTGCAGTTTAAGTAAATTGACACAATAAAGTAAATATTTCGAAATGGTTGTCAAAAGTGTGAAATGTTACAATACGGGTATCAAACTGCACAAAAATACTATTAAAGCGCAGTGAAGCCCGTCGGGTTTTTGCTAGTAAAAAATAAGAATAAAGACTTTTCAAAAAAAAATTTAAACTAAATATATATGTAGATACTAGAGGGCTACATGAATGCATTCAAAACGGCTTTTGAATTATTCATATACAAAACGAATTAATGATTTTTGATTGCAATTTTTTTGAATTTGAGTGAATAGCTGTTCTGATATTTGTGTCGACATCACAATATTCAAACAAAGTGAAAATAAATTGAATTGAAATAAATGACAATTTTTTGTATGAATATCCAAAAAATTTTTTCTATGCACGTATGTATCTACAAACAAACAATGTATGTATGTATGTATTGCTGCGCTCCTTTTACATACGAAAAAACTTGTTTGTAGAAAAAAACTTTTACTGAAATGAGTTTGAATGATTTGAATGTTTTCCATTCATTCATTCACATTCTTCCATTTGAAGGTAGAAAATATAAAACAAAATGTATATTCATAACTTACAAAATTCCAAACGCTGAGTGTTTTGTATGTGAAGTAAAATATTCAAATCTACTGTACTCTGTTTGGCTAGAAGTTTGAATCAATTCATGCAGCCCTCTGATAGATACATACATCGCACACCGCCTTTAAAAGGGGTTGAAGTTGAAGTAGTGTGGAATTTGCATCGATTATTGTAGAAATTGTTGATAAATATCAATGCCCAATATATCAAGAAATATCGATGTTGACGATTTGGTGTACCAGAAATTGAGTTTCCTACAAGTTTGTCATTTACGTTTTTTTTTTGTAGATCTTTTTATTTAAGAGATAGGGACTAAAAAAACGAGAATTGCATGAAAAAATTGGGTTTAGTGTCTCGTACTACCTCGCTGGTGGGTGTTAGGATTACACCGCAATGGACACTTTTGTAGAATATTTAATTCTGAAGAAACCCTGTCATTGACCAAGATTATATCATAAAATATATAATATATAATATTAAGTGCTAAAATTTTCAGGAAACTTTTTTTAGATATTTCCCACAAAATTTCGAGGTGGGAGCCACCCTAGTACATATCTACATGCACTAAAGAAGAATATCTAGAAACATCATTAATTTCCTTTCGGTAAAATTCATTCTAGTCATAGTGATAGCAAGAGCTAACTTTAGTTTATAGTAGCAAGAATCTGCGCATCTTCTTATTTTCGCCCAAAGATAGCTTTACATATATCACGATTAAAGTACATATTGCAGGTCCTCTGCAATAACGATACAACTCAAGAATCTCTAATCCTTCTATAATCCATGCCGAATACTTACTCCTTTTTTAAGACATAAATTATACAAGGATTATAGACAAGAAGCCCTTAGCCCTAGCAAGGTTTTTTTATTTTTTGAATTGTGTCTTTATTTCAGAGGACTATAAGTTTATATGCGTTTAACTAAAGTACTTATTTACTGGTTATAAATCCACTTAAATAAATTTCATAATACTTCTTTTTCTACAAACACAAGTCTATTAAGTTGCACCTTCTCTTTTTTTTTATGCAGACGTCAAACGGCCGAGGAACGTGAAGCTGAACGTCAAGCGGCCAATCGTCTAATGTTATCCCTGCAGGCAGAGGCAATTAGCAAAGGATTTGCTCCACCGCCAGCAGCGCCGCTTTCTACACAACAAGTGAATGGCGCCCCTTTGGCGGCTCTCCATGGACTTCAGCCCTGGGCTGAGACACATGCGGCTGGCTGCTAATCCTTTACATAGCCGCGTACCGCCGCCGAAATGTTAATGGTGGACAAAATGTGAAAGTGCAGTAAAGTTCATTTGTGATATGCTTTGTACATATAGGAAAATCTAATACATAACATAACTACTTTATACAACAAAATAAAAAATAAAAATAATAAAAAAAAACGAATTCATCTCAAATATATGTATAAGCGATTGGACTTAATAGCTTATTTGTAAGCAAACAAAAATGTTTTGCAATGAAAGTAAATTCACGAGCCAAAAAACAAATTGTCACTGAAGAATAGCGAAATAGCTGAACGAATTGTAATTTCCAACAAAACTTTTGTTTGCGCATTCAGTTTTCTTAATTGCTTTCGACGGATTTCCAAGTTTTTTTAAAGCATTTTTTTTTTTTTTAATTGTATAGAAGGCTTTTTTTACTAAACAAGTGTATGAGATTATTTCAACTAAAATAAAAGTTATTTCAATTCTTCAGTGACAAAAATGCAATTAAAGTTAAAAGGCTTTGATGCTATTCAATTAAAATATGTATATATTTGCACTAATGTAGTATAAAACAATTCTTATAAGCTATAGAATAATATTTGTAAACAGTATGCTGCTTACATTTCATATTTGATAAACTTCGAATCAGTTGAAATGGTCAAAGTGGCATGCCAATGGCTATTGCTTAAAATCCGCTCCCTAAAAGCTATACAGCTTGAACAAAGTCAAATTTAATTTTGAGGCGAGTAGACAAAACAAAAAAGGAATATGTACTTCTTCTTTTTCTTTTTAGGACTGTAACCGCCTAACCGATTTTGGGCATACTCATCCAAAGTTTTGTTTTCATTATCGTTGAAGTGTTTTTTCCCTCACCCAAATTTTGTCAAATTTTACACATTTATATAATTAGCCGCTTTCACCAAGACAAACACTCGCTCTCCAGCTTACAGATGTACAGACTTCAGTGCGTCCTTAAACCGAATAAGACCCAAAGACCCAAAGTAGCGCACGTTACCTAGGATGCCCGAAGAATAAAAATTGAGTATAGGCGAACAACTGGACCACGTCAACCGATTTCGATAATTCTTTTTACATCGGAAAGGTAGTATCTCAGAGGTCCCATACTAATCTGGTTTAGATCTATTTTTTAGGTTTTTATATGAGAATTGCAGTCGGTTTTGTTTTTTGCTTAAAAATTACTTGTTATAATATATTAATGTTTAATTCCCATAAAACTGATTGTTCAGATACGAGATTTTGCTTTATAACTTCTCAACTAAGAACTCGAAATTTTTCACTCTTTTCACATATATTTAATGTACTCAGAGTTTAACTTATAGCCAGGGACGGCCAGAGATAATCTGGTCCAGTACTAAATATGTCTATAACAGTCTTATTTATCGTTAACAGACTGTTGTAAATATTAACTTGGAGTAAGTTAGTGTCATCAGATTTTGAAATATCAGAGTTTTCGTATATTTGAAATTTACCGTTATACGGT
>NW_016190906.1:0-3673 GCF_001687245.7 Rhagoletis zephyria | reverse complement strand
ACTCGGAAGAACCCTACACCTTTTGACGGAGTTGCTCAACGCCATTTTTAGCGATCGTGTTAGTTTCACAGGTATACCAAAGGCAGCTTCTCAGCAGCTCGGCTTGTAGGCCGACAGCTCCATAAGCTGTGTTGTTTTACAACTCCGAAATCGCGATTCTTATCTCGTCATTTACGGGCGTTTTTGGACAAGCTCTGGTCATGTTTTCTTTCTTCCCCTTAACGCCCCACAAGGAAAACTATCGAGGCGCTAGACGCAAAGGTCACGCTCGCTCGTCGAGTCGAATTACTAATCATAATTCATACACAGTCCATAATATAAAACGCAAGTAGTGGTAGAAGATGTAAAAAGCGCTTTCGTAAGTAGTTTAGGTTGCGTTAGAGTGCCTGCCACCGCGTGTTTGCAGGAGGTTAGAGGTATGCCATATGAAGAATTAAGTTCAGATATTTCTGTCCCCCTCCTTGCCAGCTCGTCGGCTAAGTAGTTGCCAGGAACTTTCCGGTGTCCAGGAATCCATCCAACAGTCAAGGAGCATCTTCATGCCAGCAGGTCTACTTTGGACGTTGTTCCGTTAGATTTAAAAGGTTTGATAGCAGTCTGGCTGTCAGAATAAATAGCGACAGGCCGTCCTGGAGGAGCGGAGGTTCATTCCTTGGACGAGATGTTTACAAGACTGAGTTCGTTTTGCAAAAACTCACTCAGGACCTGCCCCCTTGAGAGTTCCTCTGGTCACATACTTTGTAATTCTGATAGAATACACAGTTCTCTTTTCGAGAAGGAGCCCAACAAAATCCACCATAAACCGTTGCACGCCCACCATAAGAGATACACATTGTTGAAAGCACCCTCGATATCGTCGATACGATTTCGTGAAGTGAAGTCTCCACGGATTTTCCCTTGGAATATGCATTCTGTCGAATATATTCGTCAATGAGCCTCTCTAGAGTTTTAAAAAAGAATGAGGTGAGGCTTATAGGCCTGAAATCCTTCGGATTCACATGAGCTGCCTTGTCCCCCTTTGGTTAGAAGACAACCATCGCCTTTGTCCACTCGTATGGTATGTGAGTTAGGGTTAGGCAGGCTGTACAAACCTGAAAAAGCAGAGGACACAGTATTGTTCTTAGCTTATTGTAGCTGGGTGGGAAAGATTCCGTCACATCCCGGAATTTTGTAGGACAGGAGGGACATTAAACTTTTTGCTGGTTTTATGAGAAACTTTTTCATGGCAAAAAAATAATCAAGGGTTTGGACAAGCATATCTCAGTGCCTCAGCCGCTCTTTACTACCTAGCCCGTTTCCACAAGTACCCGGAAGGTATCGAATCTACTCTCACCCCTAATGCAGGTTGTCAGAGGACAGTTTGTAGTCAGGTATATCCCACCGCATTTTAACGGAGCTTCCCGGATACCTCTTCATTCCGGTAGTAACGGTAGACTCGCCACAGTATCGGTTTATGCTGTTGCCTAGCGCTTCTGCGCCTTTCACTTTTAATTGCTTGCCGAAAGGTTCGATCTCAATGGGCGCACGGGCGAAGAGAACAAGCCTAGACGGAAATGCCGCTAACACTATTAAATATATATGTAATATATTCATTAGCCACTGAATCGATCGCGAAAAAGGCCATTAAGTAACCTGTCGCGCGCAACTCAAACAATATCGAACCACTTGAGGGCAGGAAGCAGTTGATGTCCGGCGTGCAAACGGAGTCTGATCGGTCGATACATCTATCGTGTCAGCCGTCGACATCAAGGTCAGCTGCGAACAAACAGTGAGAAGCGAAATCTAATTATTAAAAAAGGAAATCGTTTAGTTTTTACTAGGCGCCCACTCTATACATTTAATAACGTCCAGTGTTGCCAAACTTTTTTTTTCAAAAACACTAAATTTGTTTATAAATAAACTTTATTTTCAAAAAAAAATCTATATTAAAACAAATTCGAGCGAATGTTGTATGGAAGAAAATTAGCAAACCTTACACTAAAAAAATTTTCAAAAATTAATGGTAAGTGTTAGTACTACAAACTTCCACTTTATTATACTAAAATTAAATAAATCACAAAAGTGCATAAAAAATAACAAATATGCAAAAATGTATTAACTAACTATGAATTATTTATATCGCGATTAACCAATATCCGGTTTTTTGTGGCCGTTACTGTTTGTTTGATACCCACCTAACCTATTAAAAATATCCAATTCAATGTTTTAAAAAAGGTGGCAACCCTCTTCAAAAATATTTTCAAAATAAAGCCTTCAAAATCTCTTTCGTTTTGGGTCCATATTTTGATATGTACCTACTTATGTTTGTATGTTTGCATGTTTATCATTTAGCTTATCAATTCAATATAATTTAACTTATGAATTCATTATAATTTAACATTTTAAACCTGTGGCAGCCCTCTTTAAAATTATGTTTGCTTTCATCAACCGTTTTCGTTTGACATCCTTATTGCTGTATTTCATATCCCATATTACTATAACCTAATTTCGCTTTTTAAACATGTGGCAACCCACTCGAAACTATTTTCGAAATAAATGTATTTAAAATAAATGTTTTGTAAATCTCTCCGTTAAGCATGCATATTTTTATATTTCGAATTACTTATTAGTTTATTGAATTTCACTTTTAAACAGATGGCAACCCTCTTCAGATAAACTTTTTTTTCTATAAGGCTTTTATTGGCATTTTTTGTTTTTAATATTTCATTTAACTTACTTATTGAAGTGGACTTCACTTTTTGAATAGCTGGCAACACTGTTTGTAAAATTATCTGCATACACATTAGCCGAGTTTATTAACTAACTGCGTGCTAAATTTAATCTAAATTTGTTGGCCGCGACAGCGTGCAGAAGTAACAAACACACCTACTCATTTTTTCACTCACTCAATCACTCAAGTTAGCCCTTGCATAAGGCTAAAATGAATTTAAAAAAATTGCTGTAAGCAGGGAATATACGGCTCAATTATCATCGCGCAAACCTAGAGTTTTGTTCGAGTTTGAGTAAAAATCCGATTTTTATTTTTTTTTTGCTCAGTTAACTGTCCAAAAAGTACTAACTGCTGAATACATATGTACCTAGCACAACTGAACTGCACTCAATTAAGTTTGTGCAGTTATTGAGTCGTACTTTCTTTTGCGACAGCAGACAAATTGCCACCTAAGATTTAGTCAGCACCCAACTTTGGCCTACCGGCAACAAGTGGACTCATTTTCCATTATTTCCAGGGTTAATGCAAAATGTAGCTCACAAGTGGATTTCTCCTTTTAGCAAATTTTAAGGAGCACAATTTTCTCATTGCCGGAACCGGTTCCAACACGCATAAGCAAGTGACCAAAAGCATATACATATGTACATANGTGCTTAATTGATCTGTTATCTATATCTGATCGCTTCTGGCAACCATTCATCTTCTTCAGCCAAAGGTAGCCAGTTTTGTCATTCGTTTATTAGGGTGTAAAGATTTACAGATGCAATCCGGTGCACGTAAGAGACCATCTAAATGTCAAGGTTACTAATAGACATAGACCGTTTTGCAGTATCGCCGACGATATGCACTCCGATCACAGAAGATTCTGCAAAATAATGCAGCCAAGTAGGAGGATTGGTTAACAAAAACGCGCGCTCATACACACAACAACAAATATAACATTCGTTACTTCGATGCTCTTTG
>NW_016190904.1:0-3673 GCF_001687245.7 Rhagoletis zephyria | reverse complement strand
TGCATTTGGCTGCAACAAACGAACAATAAGAAAAATTAATATATTTTTTGAACAAAATTAAGCCATAAATAAGATGTGAAAAAAAAGACACACAAACGTTGCAAGTGCCTGACGTCAGCTGAGTGCCAGTTGTGGCCCATTTCCAACACAAATGGGCGACAAGTGCTGGGTGCTGATGAGGAAAATAGTTGATAAAGATGCGCCCGCAGCGTAGACATCTATCGACAACGCAGAGGATGCGCAATGAATGCGCAAGACAAAAAAAAAACGCAAAAAAGAATGAAATGAAAAAAACAGGGTCAAAGTGAAACGGAAATCGTTATCAACTTTGACAAAAATGCACTTTGTTGTGTTGGAATTTGTAGTGTCTTGTTTTTTTGCTCGTTGCTTCTTTGATACACTTTTATTCGGGTCGTCGCATTTCTTGCTTCGTTGCTTGCTTTTTTCTTTCGTTGATCAGTGGGGAGCTGCTTTGCTGTGAACTTTCTATATTTCAAAGCAGTGCGCATAGTTTGGCTTTTAACGTAATTTTAGTGGTTACAAATGTACATTAGGGTGGTCCAAGAGAAGTAAAGTCGGCATTTTAATGCTATCACAGGATTTTTCTATACCAAAAAATATAACCCTGTTTCTTACTTTGAAATTAAAAAATATTTGGGTGTCGCTCAAAGCGCTCAAAGTTTTCCCAATATTTTATATGAGAGTGAAACAATTTTTCGTAGAAAAGGTATATAATTCTTGAAAATCATTGTTTTTCGATCGGAAAGCTCTGTTTTTCTTCAGTAGACTTCCAGTAATAATATGCAAGTAATTATTCTACTATTTGTAATATTAATTATTTTTTATGTCCCCCAAAACCCCAAAAAATGTAATGAGGAACCCACAAAAAATTGTTAGTATTAAAAAATGGTCAAATAATCAATAAATAAACTCTTGAAAAGAAACGTAGTTCTTCGATCAGAAAATATTGATTTTCGAGTATTCTATACTATCTCCACAAAAATATTGATTTTTCCTACCATATAAACTGCAGGAAAATTTTATGCGCTTTGAGCGATCTCTAAAAGCCAATTTCACGAACGCAATTTAGGTGAAAAATGATTTTAATTGACAGTAAATAAAAAATCACTCTCCATTTAAATTGCAGGTGAAACCGGCTGTAAATNTTGCACGTATGTATGTATGGTTCAGTATAAGTACATATGTAGTCGCGATTGGCGCTACGGAAAAAATGAAAGTTTTACAGACATCTACCCCGAATTCGGGCTACTATAATATACTTAGGCCTCCTGCACACCTAGAGCTCATAGCGGAGTTGAGAAAGTGAACTGATAAGCGCTTATAGCACAAACACAGTGCATGCAGGTGCGCACATTAAGAGTTTTCTATGTTTACCATTTCAGCTCTATGCTTCATTTGGTCCAGGTTTTGCTGAAAAGTAAGCTTCTTTGTTGCCATTGAAATACCCGTGACCCTTGTTCACTATACGGTGACCGCTGTTAGGTCCAGTTACGACTTTTGTCAAAGCTTGCTTCTAAATACTTCGACTCTTGAGATACTTAATTCAATCCGTCGTTTCTTATGTGGTTTAAATCAAATTGGCTTTCCTTCTTTTGGTAGAGGGGATGATGGTGCAATTTAATGGTTTTACTGTTAAGCACTTAAAAAAAAAAACCATTTCTCAGTTAGTTTTTATACTATCTGCCGTCTGGTGGAAGTGGTGTCTTCATGCCAGCCCCCCATTTAGATGACTAGATCATCAACAGAAGCCTCGAGTCAGTTGCTCTTTACGTTTTCTAGGAGACCAGCGATAACCATAGCAAGGGAGATAGAAAACTTCTTGAGGACAATCATGAGTGACCGCTTCTGATATAATTGTTTAATTCCACAATTATAATTCTAGATTTCATGATGCGTATGATTCATGCAGATATTCGATTAGTTACATGTGTAGTACATTGTCTTGTCTAGCTTTAGATTTTGCTTCCCGAAATGTTAGTAAATTTTATTTTATATAGACATGGAAACATCGGAAGCTTTAACCCCGTCAGTGTGAGACTTCAACGCACTAAAACCACCTCTTCTCGTCCGACTTCCACGTCTCGTCACACTCGATCATTCACAGGACTAAGTTTGCTGGTGCAACGTCAATACCCAAAGCTTCTTTCAATCTCCGTCGCTGTTCTACATTTTCTTCGGCTCTGGGCCCCAAATTTCGCAAAACAAATGTTCCTCGTACCCGAAACGGTGGAGGTAACTTTTAAAGCAGTCCAGTCCGCTTATATTTTGCAGGAGGTAGTCTACCTGGCCGTGCTTCCTATTAAGCCATGCTTCAAGTTTGCTGACCTATAAACCGTGTTTATAAAAGTTTAAAGTGTTTGGGTGACCTCGTTTTGTTACATGAATCCCATGTAGATCTTATGCAGCTTCTTCCGAAACCGTTCGAAAAGCAGAGCACACACGTAGAGTACATCGACGATATGTGGAGTTATGGCCTCGAACATATGATCCTCTTTTAAATTCGTGGATCCATAGAGTATTATTGCTCTGACTGCGCTTGCTAGTAGCAGCCCACATTGTTGTCGTGGTCCACTAGTATTTGCCATTATTCTAGAATTTAGATAGTGCTGTGGTCGCCACTGCGGCTTTGTTGTTCGCATACTCCAGGTGAACCCGAAAATTTGGACGATGGTCGATTAAGACGTCAAGGTATTTGACAAACAGCTTTGATTCAATCGTGATGCCGGCAGTGAATGTGCAAAAGGCTCTCTATTGACTTTCGTACAAAGGCCGGACCCCTAGATAGATATTTCTGATGTGGATATCCACTAGTTTTTTCTAAACCTAAATGGTCTATATGTCATTCGGAGATTTTCTGAGGTTTTCCATGCGTTCAAACGCAATAGGTCTGACCACAACCTTAACCTGATTGTGATGGTATGTTAATAGTCTTGTCCGCAGTTATCTAACTAGTGGTCCAGCAATTATTCTTTGCCCTATCTTCTAATAGACATAGTACGGGCAAGTGTCATGTGGATCAGGAGAGTTGTATACACTCCCGATCTCCTCGTTACGCACGCAGCGCCCTCAGTGATTCTTAGACAACTTATGTAGACCCAGCTGTAGGCGTTGCACTACTGGTAGGCCAGAGACTCCTTGGCACTACTCAGGATACAAAACGCCTTTACCTGTATTGATCTCAAGATTGTCACCTATATGTACCTGAGTTTGTAGGGACTAATGATTTACAAGAGACCTCGCGTCAAAATATTTTTGATATTCATTAAGCGGTTCATTTTAGTGCCTCCTCTGAAGAGATCTTTAAGTTTCCTTTATTCAAACTAAAGATAATGGGAAAGGGTAATTGCTATCGTAGACCTCTACACCTCCCGTGAAGGTTAAATAGATCTCAGTTAGTTTTCCTGTGATTCCTATGGAACTGGCAACAGCTTTCTCCCCTACAATTCCTTGCGGGCATTTCACTGCTGTTTCTCAGGCGATAGAGGCAAGTCAAGGTCAAATAGCAAGGCAGAACAGTCCCTACTGCTCGAGATATATAAACAACAATGCATTCTCTAATATTTCCCAATAATTAAATACATTACACTAACCAGATAAAAAAATAAAAAAACGTCTCTTTATTTCGCTAATTTTTCCCCATTTTATGACCGAG
>NW_016190903.1:0-3673 GCF_001687245.7 Rhagoletis zephyria | reverse complement strand
CATGCCAATAAATCACGAATGTGTCAAATTGTCATAGTATAGAGAGTAGCATGTCAACTCGCTACTTGACAGATTAACCAAAATTCGAGTTTTTGTATTTACTTTTATGGTTACCCCACTATGGGGAATTCGGTTTGATTGAATGATGTAAAAGCGAGGAAGAAAAACTAAGAATTGTATTGAAGTTATAAATTTAAAAAGTTAGGTTAGCTTAAGTTGGTTTAGTCGTGGAGTATTCCTTCGGATAAGCTAGAGCGCACGATAGTCTTAAGAGAAGGTGCTGAGGTAATTCCACTTCGTCGTCTTATATGCAGCTGCGACAGAAAAGTTCTGATTTTATATCTAATATCACTGCGCGAACCTCGATGGTCTGTCAGTAAATCCAACGGAATGGAAAAATCTGGCTTCGCGCACCTAAAGAGTCAAGAGCAAAGCGTACATACACGTTTGTAATTGAAGCTTTGCTCGATGCTAACTCTTCGCTTTGCTCGCCGCTTCACTATGTTTTGACCCTTAGACTACTGAGGAGACAAGAAATTGATATCTGATTATTTTTTATTCCATTGGCTTAAACTTGCTCACATGTACATATGTAGTAGAAATTGCAATAGTTTTAGTCATACTTTTTGGTCGAAAAAATATGTTGCATAATTTTCGTTTATTTTTTATCTTTTCATTAGTCACGCATGAAGTAAAAAAAAAAAATAGTATGACTTTCTTAAATTAGTTTTAATGGAACGCGAGCTAAAATTAAAAAAAAAACAGTAATTGCAAGAAAAATATTCGAAAATTACCCGTTTAAATAATAAATTAAGTAGAAATTTTCCATTGCAAAAAATTCCTTCAGTCTGCTTAATATTTACCACTTAATTAACTATTTACTGTGGAAACTTAATAATGACTTTTTTTTTTTGGTAAAAAATTATAAAACACCATGGCCATAAAGTTTGACCTTTATTTTAATACAACTTTTTTTTTTGCTTGCCGCATTATTAACTGCAACGATTTTTTTTTTTTGAATTCATAATTAAAATTTATTATTTCCAAACATATGGTGTAAAAAAACACTAATGGGCTACCCCACGCTTCTGTGCTACTGGTTTTGGATGCACATTGCGGAATTAATTGTGTATGTTTGTAAGTGTACATAATAGCGATTTTCGTTTGTTGTCGTTTTTTTTTTCTCTTTTGATTGCCTCATTTGAAGTAGTTAAATGATGGAATTAAGTAGAGATTAATAAGGGTATTACATGCGCGCTAAATAAAGCATATACGAGTACATTGTTGCGCATGCGCAATGTGGCCTTAAGACCGTATTTAGCAAAGAAGTGACATAGGTATTAATGTAATAATTTATTACTAATAAAACAATGAAAATATTCCTAGCAAACCATTAAAAATTCTCTCATCAAAGTTAGAGTGATGACATCATCATACACTCTATTCTTTTAAAAAGATTAAAAATCGATTTCCGCATGAACTTGAATTAATAAAAAAGGTACGAGTATCAGGTACTGACGAAATTCTATGTGTAAATATCTGCGTCCCCAAGTAATCTCGAAATCGTCCTGAACTAAACCCAAAATAGTCACGAAGGAATCCAAATCTAGTACCCAAATAATCTCAAATCGACTCCGAAGTAGTCCGGAACGAATAGGCCCCGAAACGGTCGAGAAAAATTTGATATGATAGTTCCAAAATGTGCCCGAACTAGTTTCAAAAAGATTCCGAACTAGTGCTGAAATGTTCATGAACTAGGCTCGAAATTTTTTCAGAAATAGTTCTAAATTGATGTTCAAATAGTCGTGAACTAGGTCCGAAACGGTCCGGAAGTGGTCTTTAGAAATTCCTTAGTTTTGAATATGTCCCTTATTAGTCCCCAAAACGTACCCAAACTAGTCACAAAATGGTCCTAAAATAGTTCTGAACCCGCCTGAGAATAGTACTGAATTAGCCCAAAAAGATCCGGAACTAGTGCTGAACTGTTTCTGAACAAGGCTCGAAATAGTCCAGAACTAGTCTTAAATTGATTTTCAAATAGTCGTGAACTAAGCCCAAAACGGTTTCGAAGAGAATCTAGACGCACTTAAACGTATAACAAACAGCTGTCTAACTTCTGACTATTTTCCTTCCAAGCTTGTCTTAATATCACAACCAGGAAACTGTGTAGGTGAGTTGCTAATGAATAATCCTTTGATGTGAGTTTTAGCCATACTCTTTTAGGGACCCTCTTGAAACTTTCTCACCTGCTCTTTGACCGTAGATCAAAAATCAGCTCTTGTTAAGTACAAAGTAAGCTCCCATTAACCGCTCAGCTCCAATGCCGGATTTGCGTCCCATGGTCGAAAAGTTGCTCTTCGGGTCAAGATTCCAAAGGATCATCTTACGCAGAAATTGTCAAACAAATTTTTAAAATATAAATTTTCTGGAAAGATGCAAGACATGTGAAAAATATTTAAACTCAATTTCCAAGCATTTTACTATGACTTTAAGTACCTACCTACAGTTTTGCAAAGCTACATAAGTCGATTGCATAAGTTCAGTATTATGTAGTTGAGTGAGCACAAGAAAATTTTTCATTTCTATTTTGCATAATACCGTAACTAACAAGATACATACCTAATTTCAAAACAAAAAAAAAGGAAAACTCAAAGCAAGTAAAGCAAAGAAAATAAACAATTGCTTCTGGTAGTTTTTTGTTTCACCTACATATATGCGCCCAAGTACTTACTGGTAGACAGCAGAAATTACCAACGGATGGTACTTATGCAAAATTGATTTCCTCATGTTTGCAAAAAATCACTGCCTGCTTAGACGACGCTGCTGATCGAGTGGCAATAACAAGCTGGTCAAGCGTTTTACACACGCCTAGATACTATGTACATATGTATGTACTTAAGCTTACATATTTACATACATACGTAATCACCTAAGTACTATGTATATCCTAACAGGTACCGTCTACTTCGACATTTCCGCTGTTCAATAGATTATTTCATGCATTGCGCCAACATTTTTGTTTTTATGCTTGAATGGAAATTCTGCATGAATATTCACTTTTAGGCATATTGTAGCTACTTTGTTAATATAAACATGTACATTAGGGTGCACCTCAAAAAAAAAAAATCAGTTTTTCCACCGGAGTTATAATATGTATGATAAAGACTTCGCCGAAAATATTTCGGAAAATGATTTATTTTGGAACGAATTTCCGTCATCCCTTGTCAAGTTTGGTTTGCAGATAAACCGGTTTCGGCATTGTGCCATCTTCAGTGTAATTTTTCGATCTGTCGTTTCGGCAAATATTTAGATTTACGTGAGTTGGACCGATTTGAAAATATTTATGTACCTCTAAAAATATCTTTAATTTTTTTTTATATTTTTATGCAGACTTTTTAAGCTTGCGGTGATTTTTTTGGAAAACATTTTTTTAAAAACTAATTTAATTTAAAAAAATGGAGGTATTTTCAAATCAGTCCAACTCACGTAAATCATAATACGTTTCCTAAATATTTTTTTAAATGTTTTAAAATATTTATATTGAATTTTTGTTTTTTTTTTGTATGTAGGGCTGCACACTTATATACATATGTACATACATATATCTACGTATTGTAGTTACATATGTGGCAACGCTGCGTCGCTACATGTCAAAAAACAGCAACATCTGTCA
>NW_016190902.1:0-3673 GCF_001687245.7 Rhagoletis zephyria | reverse complement strand
ACCGAATCCACAGTGCGCGAATGATACTCGTTTTTGTGAAGTTTGGTCTTTACCCGAAAAAAAAATTATAGTACAGTGCGGTGTTTTTTTTTTCTTGAAAAAAAATAAGTGCCGTGTTCTTTTTACCCGGGATCGCGAGTTTGGAGGGGGAGAACGACCCCGATTGCACGCGCAAATATCCCGCGGAAACACACCCGTCCACGGCAGGATCTGCACGTAGAAGAGACCACGAGTTAGAGGACAGGCAACGAGTTCGAGTACATACAGCGCCCCACTCCCTAGGAGCATCAAGCAGGCAGCAAGTCCCCCGGCGAGATGTGAGTAGCGTGGAAAATATTTTATAGTGGAGTAGTTTTTAGTGTCTTTTTTTGGGTTTTTGTACTAGTGTGCCATTATATCCCAAAACTAACGATCGCACGTGGATGCAGAAGGGCGCGGCACAACTCGCTGATGAGTGGTAGAACTTTAAGGCAGTCTTTTTTTATATATGTGTATATCGCCACATTAGTGGAATACCCCTATGGAAAGCTCACACCAATAGCGGCAGGGAATTTATATTGGTGTCACCCACTGTCTCGGCAGCAGGGACTGCAACCAGGCTATTGATTTAACAGCGCGCACAGAGGTGGCGAATCAAACAGTCAGGAAAGAGGTAGTCCGAGCGGTGTAATACATATATAGTTAATTTTAGAAGCTCTGTTTAATTAAAATTTTTTGTCTGTTATTCCATTAAATTTGTTTGTGTAAATCATCTTGTTTGGTCGCGCCCAATGAGAAAAGAACGCCAAACCGACTAGTCTGCTAAAGAGTGCATGGTTTGGGCTGGGAAAATCCGGTCCGGAAGATCTCACATATCCTCTTAAGAGAGCTCTTTTAGGTAGGTGGTTAGGGCTTCCAGTGTTTTTAAAAGCGTTGTAAACTTCCGAGTTGATGTTTGGTTTCTTTTTTTTGGCGATTTTATATACGTACATGCATACTTAATAATCTTAGCGTACACATGTACATATATACGATTCTTATGAAATGTATGTTTTTTTTGTTAATAAATTTTTTATTGTACCATATTTTAAATGAAGCAGTCTAAAATGATTGGTTAAAGTTTAATCGAAGGGTGGGGGAAGTTTACTAGGGGCATTAGATAAGAGACGAAAGGAGCAAGGTAAAAAAAAGGGGGAACCGCAGTAAATCGCCAAGCGGAAGAGCGGTCCAAGGACGGGTGGGCTTCTTGTGAGACGAAAGATGCTGATGATGATTGTAACATCCGCCCTGCTTCAATGTGGCCAAGGGTTGGGAACCGCGCCACACACAAATGTTGAGCTAGAACGGGTCACCACATTGATAGCAAAAACGACAGAAGGGCGGATAAACAGGTACGTGTACGTTACAAAGCTGACGTTTGTAATTTCGGCGCCATGGTCTTTTCTGTGAAAAGTAAACAAAGAATATGGAGACAAAGCATAAAGAAAAAAATGCAAGCATTGTTGTAGCACATGTTTGTGCTAACCAATTTATTATTTTTGTAAGTTTCTTGCAACCAATCACCGCGCACTTCATTTTAATTACATTTGCACAAAAAATTTATTGAAAATCGCTTAAAAATCACTGAAATAAACCACTGACAAAATACACATAAAGAAAGAAGCAAAACAGAAATACGAAACTTCAAAATTACGAACGTCACACACTTTTTTCTCAATTGCTATTACAAATGGCTGCTTCTCAACCGGTCAGATCTGTTCTAATTGGTTCATGCATGGCGCAGACGCATGATTCAATAATACAAGGTTAGATAATTTTTGATAGCCGCGGTTTGACACTCCCTTACAAAAGGTTGCCTTTACGAAGGACGGAGAAAGACGAAGAATGAAATGCCTGGGTGCGTAAATGGTAGTAGAGAAGTACGCAAAGTAGGCAATTAGTAGTGAAATTCCTTTTGTAAATTCTAATGTATTTGCAGGAAATGTGGAATTTTAAACGAAATATTGAACGTAATATTTAGTATCTTCATGAATTACGTAATTTATGTGCTATTTAGCTGTATAAAAACTACAAAAGGGCTCAAAATTAATATAACACTACTGCGAGTTTTATGTAAACATCCAATTTAAAAAAAAAGTTTATTTTTTCATCAGTTAAATGTGCTGCATATGTATATACAAATAAACATATTGCCCAAATCTTATACTTGTATTTCACACCAAAGCTACACTTTTTCCAAGCAAGTTTGCAAAGAAGCACCACGGTGCCACTGATAAGGGAGCGGTGCGAGAGAGACAACTGTCAGTTTATCGAACCTTGTATTAGGTGCAATCCCGTATTCCTCGGACTCGGACTAGTAAAACTGTCAAAAAATAAAAATTCGCTCAGAGCGAGAGAGTAACATTGAAAAGTACGGGATCGCTTTTTAGTAAAAAATAGTAACTTCTATCAACTTCAAAATAACCTCCAAATTTTGGTTGTAAATTTTTGCTTATTTTGTATGTAAACACACTCAGCTCACACATGTAAATAACCAAAAATACTTTTATTGAACTTTCGTTGCGCGTGGACGCGTTTTTTCTACGTTCTCTGGTCGTTTCCATAACTGTTGTTTCTTTTTTCCTGCTAACTCTAATTCGTAAAATGAGTGACAACATACAAGTGTACATAAACTATCAGAAAGCAGAAATTGTGTGCCTTTCTATTTGAGACTGTGACTCTAATACGTAATATTTAATATTTTTGGCTGCTATTTTTGTACTAACAATGCCGTGTGTATGTGCAAATAAGGTAGAGCGTGCACAAGATAAAGTGCAGTGCAATGAGTGCAATGAGCTTTTTCATCTAAGCTGTGTTAACCTTCTACCAGCTGATCTTGAGTTTTTGCTAAAAACGGGTAAGCAATTTCACTGTAATCGGTGTGTTGCCGACCGGTGTCATTCTCTTCGTTTGCCTCCACCACCTAATAACATGGATGAGTGTAATGCTAATAATATAGAGCAAAGTGAGCTAATCAAGTTGGTCAAGCAACACACATCTAAGCAATCAATTGCTTTAGAGGCAGCACTAAACGAAATCACCTCTCTTAAAGAAGAAAATACTCGCATGGTTGCTGCAGTCAAATCTCTGCGTGAAGACAATTTGTCACTCGTCAAACAGACAGAATCACTTGAAGCTGAATTTCGCTCCCTGCAAAGTAAATTTCGCTTTGATGAGTTGCTGTCCGCGTTCTCCTCTCTTGCTAATTTAATCAAGGCGTCTCGCGACATCAACAANCTCTTAAAGAAGAAAATACTCGCATGGTTGCTGCAGTCAAATCTCTGCGTGAAGACAATTTGTCACTCGTCAAACAGACAGAATCACTTGAAGCTGAATTTCGCTCCCTGCAAAGTAAATTTCGCTTTGATGAGTTGCTGTCCGCGTTCTCCTCTCTTGCTAATTTAATCAAGGCGTCTCGCGACATCAACAAGTGTACCGACGCTAAGTTTCAAACTACCAACAACGCTTTGAAAAGTACATCTTCGAAAACTACAACTCGTTCAAATTCTCTTCGCTCTCTTAGCCCCGCTGGTGTCATCCCCGTTGTTTCTCTCTGTGCGCCTGAGCCTATCAGTGTGACTACATCAACAATAGCACCCACTAAGACTACTGCCAACTCTGCTTGCGTCGGTATCGGAAACATTAATGTCGGCGT